>NC_091950.1:220460249-220760249 GCF_031021105.1 Erythrolamprus reginae
GTGGCAAGAGGTGACAGTCCCAATGAAGCAAGGCAAAAAGAGCCTCTCTTGAGCTCCAAAGGTCTTTCCCTCCTGTTTTTGCCCACCCCGTTCTGCTCATTTTCCCCACACCTTTCTCCTCTCTTGAGCTCCATGAGTCCCTCCTGTTTTTGCCCACCCCGTTCTGCTCATTTTCCCCACACCTTTCTCCTCTCTTGAGCTCCATGAGTCCCTCCTGTTTTTGCCCACCCCGTTCTGCTCATTTTCCCCACACCTTTCTCCTCTCTTGAGCTCCATGAGTCCCTCCCATTTTTGCCCACCCCTTCAGCTCATTTTCCCCACACCTTTCTCCTCTCTTGAGCTCCATGAGTTCCTCCCGTTTTTGCCCACCCCTGCTGCTCATTTTCCCCACACCTTTCTCCTCTCTTGAGCTCCATGAGTCCCTCCTGTTTTTGCCCACCCCGTTCTGCTCATTTCTCCCACACCTTTCTCCTTTCTTGAGCTCCATGAGTTTTTCCCTATGCAGTTTGGAAGGGGGGAGTTTGTCACTGGGATTCAAAGCAAAAATGAAGGGAATCCCAGGGAGAGGAGCCTCAGGGAAATCCCAGCGTTTCGGGGCATCCCAGTGGCGGCTGCTCAGGTTGGTAAGGTGAAAATAGTTCGGAATAAGAGGCAAAAAAAATCTTAAACACTGGGTTGTATCATGAAAAGTTCGTATGAAGAGGGGTTTGTAAGATGAGGTATCACTGTACTATATTCCTTATAAGCTTGATGGATTAAAATTGGGCCTTCTAACATTCATGGGTTGAGTTTGACTGTTTTTTCAAAAGTTTTTGTTAAAAATCAAGAAATGTAACAATGCACCAAAGATAATGCCACTGGTAAATTCAATCCTAATGGTAGTGCTATTTCACCACTGTCTTGTCTGTCACTTTGAAACAAGGTGCAGCCATTTAAACCTAATGTTACACTGGTGAAATTCTGAATTGTGTATTTTATATGATAACCATATAAAATTGTATTTCATAAAAGTTAAGAAGCTCCCTTTTCTCTTAGTTGCAATAAAATGCTGTACAATGCTACCTTCTTCCTTCCCTACTGTACCCTTGGTGCAGTTTATTTCAGATAATATAATTGGCAAACATTTCTGCCAATTTCTGTCTGAATAGAGCAGCTGTATGAAAACATCACAGGTGATATACATGCCCTTGGTTTTTCATCTACATATGGGTTAAAGATTGTTTTTCCTTAGGATTTAAGATGGTTTAGCTTTCATTCATTTATGGAGAGTAGGAATTTTGGCTTTTAAAGGGAATTTTTCTATTCTATACATCTGTATGGTGTCTTCCATTTATGCATTCAGCAAATATTATAAAGTTGACCATGCCTTTTCTTCTTAAACCTTTTGTCCAGAAGATTTTTTAGAAATTCTAGGATTAGTCCCTGATCTTATTCTGCCACCCTTAATTTTTCTATTATGTCTATAATGACTTTTTTGGAAACTTTGGAAAAATGTACATTTTCTATAATTTCTCTTCTAGAAACCTCTAGAAGGACTTAGGATGGCATGGAGGTTAATAGCAATTTGTTTGTGTCATTCTGACATTGGCAATATGGGCATTTCCTCCTCTTGATAGAGGTGATCTTGTTTTATAAGTACCAGAAGGAAGTACAATCTCTAAGTCAAAGAATGTCTACCTCATTCCATGAGGTTCCTAGAACAGAAATTTGTGATAAGAATATTCTTGTTTTTTTGTCTCCGAAAGAGCAAGCATCTTAAAATTATTTATTTTGCATACAATTATTCAAAATTTCAGAATTAAAATATAGAGGTTTTGTAATCTCTTTGGTAAATGGTATTTGTGTACACTATTTATATTTTTTATTTGGGATGCTGCTTTTTTTCATCAAGGGAAATGGAGTTTCACTGCTTCCTTTTCTCTCGTAGTGTATCCGTGGAAGAAAAGCAACTCTAGAAGAATTACAGACTGTGCATTCAGAAGCATACACGCTGATTTATGGCACCAACCCTCTGAACAGACAGAAACTGGACAGCAGGAAACTGTTAGGTACAGAAAATGTAATGTTACTTGCTTTCTAGTTATTCATTTTGATTTGGGAATCTATAGATATAAAGCTTACTTAATATAGGAATCCAGATCTTGTATTCTTTGGTACATTTTACTTGACAAGCTTTCTCATAAAGACATGCTTTCTGCAATTTATTTTTCCTTTTGGGGACATTTTATGGGTACTCTTCATTGAATTGAAAATCATATACACAGTATGCAGTGTCTGGTAGCTTCCAGTCTCCTAATCATTTTTGTTGCTCTTCTCTGCACATTTTCAGGAGCAGGGGAGTCAAACTCAAGGCCTGAGGGCTAGATCTAGCCCATAGGGTGCTTAGGTCAGGGCTGTAGGACCGCCTTGGAAACAACAAAGGACTGACCCATGGTGCCTCTGCCAGTGAAAACGGAACTCGGGAGGGCTGCAGAAGGCTGTTGCAGCCGGAAACAGAGCTTGCCATTTTTTCTGGCAATGTATTCAGGCCACCACAGATGTGCCTGACATTAGTGATGTCGAGCTAGCCCCGCCCATCCTGGCCACATCCACCACAGTCCCCCAAGGTCAAAGGCAACCCTGATGCGGCCCTCAATGAAATAGAGTTTGACACCCCTGTTCTAGCGTCTCAACATCTTTTTTACATCATGACGATCAAAATTGGATGCAGTATTCCGCATCTGGCATTACCAAGGCATTATAAAGTGGTATTAACACTTCATGTGATCTTGATTCTATCCCTCTGTTTCTACAGCCTAGAACTATGTTGGCTTTTTTGGCAGCTGTAGTACACTGCTGGTTCATATTTAAATGATTGCCAACTAGTACTCCAAGATCCCTCTCACTGTTACTACTATTGAGCAAGCAGAGGTGGGCTACTGCCCGCACGGGGGGAACGCAGTGGGGTAGTGAAAATGGAGCTCCAGCCCAGAACACCCAATTTACATTGAAAGAAAATGCAGGGCATCTTGCATAAGCCACGCCCACAGTGTGGTAGTAAAAAATTTGGTAGCCCTTTGCTGTGAGCAAAGTACATACTGTACCTATGTATTTTGTTTTTCTTGCCTAAATATAGAACCTTACTTTTTTCACCATTGAATTTCATTTTGATAAATAAGGAATATTAGGTATGTTTGCTGTCTTTATAAAAACAATAAGGATGGGATTAAAAGTATTTTAAAAGAATGCAAAGGGGCTTCCAGTTCCGGCACTGGTATGCAGGCAGCTTGAGCTGAGAGCTCTGTTCAACCCTCCCCCAGAAAGCCTGCTCCGCAGCTCATACAAACAAAAATCAGGTTCCTAGCAGGTGGGAAATTCCACCGCTGGTGCCTCTGTATTTTATGGAACGTTACCTTTTACGGAGTGGACACAAACCTAGAATCACAGCTGAACAGAGCACAAGGGAATATGACTCTCTCCAAAATGGCGCCTCCCTCTGAGGATCCTAAATCTCAAAGAAAACAAACCTCCCAAGCAAAAGCCTTAATTACTGAGCAAGGTACTCAAACTACACTAACCCTTGAAGCACCGGATTACAGTAACATGGCAATTGAAGTTGCTAAACTCCTTGCTCCAGACCTTAAAGCTACACTCACAAATACAATACAAGAGACTCTAAATGCTATAAAAGCTGATGTACCACAACAGGGATTGCGCCTCGAAGAAACAGACAAACGCTTAACTACAACAGAAACAAAAGTGGAGGAAAACTACAGCATTCTGAAAGATGTAATCCAAGCAACTACCAATTTATATGAACGTATTGAGGACTTAGAAAATCGCTCCAGAAGGAATAACCTCCGAATGGTAGGTCTTACAGAAGATATCCCTGCAAAGGAATTTATTTATTTATTTATTTGATTTTTATGCCGCCCTTCTCCTTAGACTCAGAGCGGCTTACAACATGTTAGCAAGAGCACTTTTTAAGAGAGCCAGCATATTGCCCCCACAATCCTGGTCCTCATTTTATCCACCTCGGAAGGCTAGAAGGCTGGGTCAACCTTGAGCCGGTGGTGAGATTTGAACCGTTGACTTACCGATCTACAGTCAGCTTTAGTGGCCTGCAGTACAGCACTCTACCTGCTGCGCCACCCTGGCTCATTGCGTGCCATTTGTGAAAAGGACTTACCTGCTGCTTTGGGTCTTCCTCACCCTTTCAAAATAGCAAGAGCCCATAGAATAGGGGCGATATGCCTCAAAAATTTGGACAATGCAAAGGAAGGTGCTGTAAGACCTAGACAGGTCATAATGAAATTTCTAGACTATGTGGAGAAAGAAGAATTGCTGAGAACCTATAGAAATCACAGAGACCCAGTTAAAGTGACAGGCTGCAAAATCCTCCTATTTGCAGATTATTCAGCAGAGGTTACAAGAAAAAGAAAAATATTTAGTGGAATATGCTCTACATTAGGAAAACAAATGGTGCGTTTTCACTTACTTTATCCAGCCATTTTAAAAATCAGAAATTCTGATGGCTCTTTTACAATTTATAACTTGGAAGAAGAAGCTCAAAGACATCTACTGCCATCTAATGACGAAATAGTCACGCAGCCCAAGATCTCTGCTTGAAGACCAAGATGCAAAGCAATCCAGAGCTCCAATCATTCCAGACCGGGATTTACCATCAACTCTGGTATCAAAGGAGCAACGCCGAAAAGAGGGAACTTCATGCAACAAATTTGGAAAAACCCACACTACTCCATTACAAAATGAAGACTGGCCAGCATTGGGACATAAGACACCTTCAGCAGAAAAAGGAAGACCTTCCAAGGCAATCTACAATCCACACAATAGGAACTAAAATATCTCAGATAAGCCACTTACTTTCCAACATCCAGAACGGACATTCAACAATTTACAACACATGTTAGACTTTGATTACTCATTCTTAAAGACAATACTACTACTTGACTGAAGATGGCACATGGAGAAGGGAGGTGATTATCTTCTTACCAGTTCAAAGTCAATTGGTTACATTTTTAAATGGGGGGGGGAAGCTGTTACATATAAATACTACAATTATTGGAGCGGGAAGAAGGAGATGGCCAACTAGTACCAGAAAAAAGAGAAGCCGTTTAAAATGTAAAGAAATATTATTAGTTAATTGGGAATTTCTGTGTTTTTACTATTGTTTTATTGAGTTAGAAGGTTGATCTCTTTAGAAGATCTCCTATCTAAAATTAAAACTAACCAAATCTAAAATCAAAATTAACCTTAAAACAAATATCATAATGAAAAATATAACTGAAACTATACTTGAATTGTCATATACCCAACTATACATTGAACAAGCATTACTTGGGATAAACCAACACCCATAATATGAAGTTGGTCAATTGGAATTTGAAAGGTCTTAGGTCCCCTTCAAAAAGAATGAAGTTTTATGCCATTTAAAAAGGTTAAATGCAGACCCAACATTATTGCAAGAAACACATTTGAATGAAACATATTTTTTTAGGATGCATAAATTATGGGTGGGAAAGGTATTAAGCTCTTTGGGAAAGGAAAGCAGGAGTTTTGTTGCTTATCCATAAAAATCTTCAACATGAAATCTACTCAATAGATACCGATGATGCAGGTAAACTTTTAAATGTCAGAATGTCTAGTCCAATAGGGGAGCTTAATATATATAATTTGTATGCCCCAAACGCAGGCCAGCATACTTATTATACAGAGATCCAATCCCAGTTATTAGGAGATCCCTTCCCTAATAAGATATTGGGAGGAGATATGAATGAAGTTGTCTCAGTGCTGGAGGATAGGAAACAAAATATGGGCATTGTAAATACACTGGGGGAAACCCAGACTTGACGACTTCCTAGATAACACCCAACTACTGGACAGTTGGCGTTTCACACATCCAAATGGGAGAGAATATACCCATTATTCACACCCCCATGACTCATGGTCATGTATTGACTATATTTTACTCAGCCCATCCCTCCTACCTAGGACCTCATCAGTAAATATTAAAGATTAGTAATTTCAGATCATTCACCTGTTTCATTAAATATGCAAGAAATATACCCAAAAGGTAACAATTATATTTGGAGATTCCCATCCTTTCTACTAAAAGATGAATGTTTGACCTGTTACTCAAGAATGAATATGTCAGTGGCATGAATATGTAAGTGACAACCATATACATGCCCAAGATCACATTCTCTTTTGTGTAACGGCAAAAGCTGTTCTACGGGGTAGAATTATGGCCCATGTCCAATCAATAAAAAAGATAACAAGACAGCAATATGCCTTGACATCTGCCGAGTTGAGAACTGCTTATATGAACTTCCTCGCATCCCCAACCACTTTAAACAAAGATCAATGGGTTGAGGCCCAAAGGGCCTTTAATATATGAGCAGAGCAGAAGGAGGCATTTGTACAGTCTTTACTGGAAGTGAAATTTCACCGGTTTGGAAATAAATCTGGCAAACTACTGGCCAATATAGCAAATGATACATTACCACAGACAAATATACACAGGCTCAAATGACCCAATGGAACATATATTACTAATTCCAAGGAAATAGTAGATATTCTAGGAGACTACTTCACTCAATTTTACACCGATACAAAAGAAAATGATACCAAAGGAATGGAATTCCTTCGGAGGGTCTATAGAACAACTAGAGACAATAAACAGCCCAGTCAGGGCAGGGGAAGTACAAAAAACCATCAAGTCACTACCTACAGGCAAAGCCCCAGGCCCAGATGGCTATAAGGCAGTGCAGGAACAAATTACTCCATTTCTTACAGGACTGTATTCTTCTTTACTATCAGGAGGCCAACTATCAAGCTCTTTAAATATGGCACATATCAAATTATTGTCAAACCCTGGGAAAACTTGTGATGTACCAGTCTCTTTTAGATCTTTACTGGTAACTTGTGTCACTGATTGAGAGGAGGGAAGCATGGCACGGACCACTTCCTGGTGTTTGCTGTTGTACTCTGGCTTTCGCAACAAGCCATCTGCTAGAAGGTTTCTCCTCCTGCCCCCAAGGGATATACTTATGTGAAGTTGAATTGGTTGAAATATTCTGCACATCAAACTTGCTTTGGGAGAGTTTCTGCAGGCTTCTAAGGGCCTCTAGATTTTTGTGATCTGTCCACACTTCAAATGGTACTTGAGTACCCTCATGAAAGTGGCACCATGTCAACAGGGCCCATTAAACTATATATGCCTTCTTCTTTCATATTACCCACATCCTTTAAGTCTTTGTTAGTTTTTTGGAGATGTAGGTGCAGGGTTGAATATTCTTTTGGAGGAGGACTGTGATGATGGCCAGATTGCTAGCATCTGCTTAGACGATAAATGGATGAGTGTGGGTGTTTGAGAATTTGTCAAATAGTCTTTTGAGGGTTTCAGATGCTTTCTGGCACTCTAGGGTCCACTGGAATGGCTGACCTGATCATTGTTTGATCTTCCCCTCTGTTTTTTAATAGCTCGGTAATTGGGAGGATAATTTCAACAAAAGAGGGAATGAACAATCTGTAGAAGTTTGCGAACCCCAGGAAATGTGGAATTGCTTACGGGTGCAAGACGGCTGCCAATCTAGAACAGCTTTGACTTTGCTTGAGTCCATTTCTATGCCCTCACTAGACACTCAATATCCCAGTCAATCTAGGCTGGACTTGTGGAATTTGCATTTGGACAGTTTTGTATATAGCTTGACTATGAGAATCTTTTTAAGTATCTGATGCATCAGTTTGAAGTGCTTCTCAAGAGTCTCAGTGAAGATGAGAATGCCGTCCAAATAGACGAGGACCCCTTTGTATAAGTGCTCACACAACACTTTGTTGATTAATTACATGAACAAGGCAGGAGTTCCCTGTAGACCAAATGGCATGACTTTAAATTGGAAGCTCTTTAAAGGACAATTAAATGCCGTTCTCCATGATCTGATCAAAGGGGAGTTCAGGATGGGCCACTCTAGTCCTCTAGCTCTATGGCTGGGTTGAATTACTGAAGATACACTTCCCTGGTTACAGTCTCCATTATCCAACTCAGCTGAAGTTCTTGGACATGGGTTTTCTAGCTCCTGATTTGGAGCTACTAGCTCCTGATTTGGAGCTACTATAGTTAGTTTATTTTTCCCTGGAAAGAAAACTCTAGGAGAGGGGGTAGCCTCCTTCTTTTTCTCTCCCTCAATCGCAGCTGAGCTGTTATTGATGGAACAGTAAAAAAAAGTAGCTGTTTGCATTGAGAACTTTACAAGCCGTGCAGTGCTCTCTGTTGGTCCCATTATTGGTTAGTGAGCAGGTTAATTAATTGGTTAATTAGCAATTCTGCTTTTGGCAACCCTGCTTGATAAACACAGCAGGAGGGATCCGTTTGGAAGGGGTAGCCTTTTCTTCCCCTCCGGACCTCAAAGCCCAGCAGACATTGAAGAGGCTGGAAGCTACAGCTACCGCTGGAGGCATACACAGGTGAGGTTTTCCCCCGAAGAGCTCTCTGTGGAGGTGCATGTGAACCAAAAGGAATCTACTCAGCTGGAGCAGGCTCTCCTCCTTGGAGTTCAGTTCAACTTGCTCCTTCTCAATGAAGGATAAAGGAACCTTCATTACTGACTGATCTGACAAACCCTAGGGCTTCCATGGATATGCTGTCCAATGGCTGAGAGCGAGCTTGGATTTGGAACATGCTACCGAAACTACACATTTGGGGCATCTTCTACTGTAACGACCTGCCTTCTAGCTCTTGTAACATCCAATGCCCATCACCAGGTTTGTTTGTTTGTTTGTTTGTTTGTTTGTTTGTTTGTTTATTATTAGAATTGGAAGGGACCTTGTAGGTCATCCAGCCTAACCCCTGCTGGTGCAGGAGACCCTATGCCACTCTAGACAAATGACAGTCCAATCTCTTCTTGAATGTCTCTAGTGTTGGAGCGTTCACAACCTCCACAGGCAAGCCGTTCCACTGGTTGATCTCTCTTACCATCAGAAAGTTCTTCCTTATATTCAGGTTGAATCGCTCCTTGGTCAGCTTCCAACCATTGTTCCTTGTCTCCTTCGTATGTTTTAGTTTTCAGTCCCCTTATCATTCTGGTTGCTCTCTTCTGCACCCTCTTTAGTGTTTCAATGTATTTTTTGTAGTGTGGTGACCAAAACTGAATGCAGTACTCTAGGTGTGGTCTAACACCTAGAGTACTGTTGATACAATTTAGGATTGTATTGGCTTTTTTAGCTGCTGCTGCACCTTGCTGGCTCATGTTTAGTTGGCTGTCTACTAAGATTCCAAGATCTCTCACACGGACTCACTGCTGTTGAGTGTGGTTTCACCCAGTTTGTATGTATGTTTTGGGGTTTTCTTACCTAGGCATAGGATTTTACTTTTCCCTGCATTGAACTTCATTTTTTTCGTTTGGACCCACTATACTAATCTGTCAGGATCTATCTGTATCCTGAGCCTATCTGCTGGAGTTTTGGCTATTCCTGTCAGCTTCGTTTCATCTGCAAATTTAATTAGTTCCCCCACTATTCCCTTGTCTAGGTCATTGATGAATATGTTAAAGAGTGCAGGGCCTTGGACTGATCCTTGTGGTACCCCGCTGCTTACTTTTTTCCATGTGGACATGGACCCATTGAGGACTACTCATTGGGTGTGGTTGGTCAGCCAGTTGTTAATCCATCTGATTATGTTGTTGTCTATCCCACTTTTCACTAATTTCCAGAGTAGTAGATTATAGTCCACCTTATCGAATGCTTTACTGAAGTCCAGATATAATACGTCCACTGCATTTTGCTGGTCAATTGATTGAAGAATGAGATGAGGTTGGTTTGGCATGATTTGTCCTGACAAACTTGTGTTGGCTGGTGGTTAATACTTGTTTGTCAGGTTAATGTGATGTCCTGCCCCATGGCCTCATCAGGTGATCATCCTCCTATCTTATGGTTGACAGATGGTTATGAAGTGCTGAAAACAACTAATCTTGACTATGTTCTCCAAAATGACATACCTTGAGTCTTTAGTCATTTCTGTCATCTAAGACTGTTATATAATGTTAAGGAATTTATCTGCTGAATTATGTTCCTGTCTGCTACTTCCTGTTCTAAATAGGAATTTAAAAAGTTGATGGGATACCTAATCAAAGAGAAGCAATTCTTCTAGACTAGTGTTATTTTCTTCCTCCATCAAATCATAGTTACGAAATTACCAGGATATAATATTTGGGAGAGAAAGAATCACCATGCTCAAATTAGATAATCTGGTAGTTATAATACCCATATATCAGTGGTGAAAGCCAATTTTTTTTACTACTGGTTCTGTGAGTATGGCATGGTGGGCATGGTGTGGCTTGGTGGGCATGCTAGATGAGCGTGGCAGGGGAAGAATACTACAAAATCTCCATTCCCACCCCGTTCTGGGGTCAGCCAGATGTAGTATTTGGCAGTTTTCCAAACTACTCAAAATTTTCCTACTGGTTCTCTGAACTGTGCAAAATTTCTGGTACCAGTTCTCCAGAACCTCTCAGAACCAGCTGGATTTCACCCCGCCATATACTCAAGTGATCCAAATATTACTGAAGTTTAAGTGAATATCAGAAATATATTTAAAGTGGCACTTTTGAGAGCAAATCTTTATTTATCGCATTTACTGTTGTACACTTCAGAGTGGTCCCAACCCTACCTAGAGAAGTTTCTCCTGAAATTCCTTGCATCTCACTGAAAACCCAGCATCTAATCCCTTGCCAATTGTCACTGAAGGAATATTCAATAGGGATTGTTTCCTTGGTACCAATCCTGCAGGAGGGATGATGCTTCAGGCAATATTCTATCCTTTCCCTAGTGTTAACTACATCAGTTTCAACCTGTTTAAAACTTTCTGACCAACTGAGCTTTTAAGCTGATTTATTTATGAAGAGAAGATTGTAGGTAAAAGAGCAGATTTAATTTTAAAATATCAATATCAAATATTTTTAAACACTCAATCTTTTCTTAAGAGTTTAAATCCTATTTCTGTCTCTATTTTTGTTGTTTGGCATTAAAGACCCAATCCAAATTCTCTATAGACTTGCTCCAGGAAGGATGCAGCTGAGTCAAGTTTAGAGACTGAGATAATCAGTGTCATATTAAGCATCTAATATTACTGTAGGAATGGATGGGTCTACTCTATACTACGTTTTGATGACATATTTTTAAATTACTCCTAAATCATATGTATTTTGTAATGTTAATGATGTTTTACTCTACTCTGATTTCTCTAGGCTCTCTGACATCACTGTTTGTCAGGCTTCCATGTGGTGGCATTGGGGTAAGTATTTTTTCTTATTTGATCAAGTCTTGATTAAACATGATGATTAAACTGACTAAACATACATTTCTCATTTTTATTATAGAACTATACTATAGAATTCATGTGTAGAACCCCAAAGTCCTATATCTTCTTGGGAAAATATTCTATGCAATAATTTTACTTATCTTCAATAAATAAATATTATTGATAACTGAAATATTTCCATCCCTACTGGGGCTCCCAGTTGCACAAAGAGTTGTTCATATCAGATAAAGCATATAATTTTGTTCCAAGTATTGTTTCATATTGTTTCATTATTTAATATCAACTTGTTGTTTTGAAAATTTGCTTTTTCCCCCCCAATAAAGAAGCTTTGTTGTAATTGGAACTGTGAAAAAACTCCATGCACTTTGTTTTTAAATATATACATCTGGTATTTTGGCTTCTCTGTTGATTCTTACATTTAAGATTCAGAATATCTATATAATTTATCTCAAAAATTAAAAACAACAGCAGCATAGTAATTACAAATTATATAAATTGTTCAGGCCTCAAAATAGATTTTGACTCAGAATGAATTAAGACTTGCAACAAATGTCAAAAACAATAAAAATGTTTCTTTCAACATGGGAAAAAAAATAAGAGAAAAGTCAAGGAAACAATTTGTCCACTTATTGGAAGAGCTGCCAAGGAAACGGTTGGCATTAGAGAGAAAGCAGAGCTGAGGAGTGGGGCATGACCAGCACCATGGCAACATGACTGATTCTTCGGGGCTGCCGGAGAAACATTGAATTCTAACGGATTTAAGTCTTTATTGACCTAAACTGTTCTGGAGGAACAGTGTTATCCACAGAGATGTGAGCCAATGCGAACAGGGAAAAGGCAATTTCCCTGGAGGGTCGACTGAAGCCTCTGAAACCAGCAACTGAGGATAGCAGCCATTGCCTAAGAAGCTAAGGGAGCCACATCGAAAGAAGCAAGAAGAAGAAAATGTGGATTGTTGGGATGTAAAGATTGCTTTGCTCTAAGTACTGTGCAGGAGTGGCAAGTGAACAAGGTGATGGCACTGGGTGAGTGATTGACCAATTTACAGATAAAAGGAAACTTTAAAATGAAACTGTAAAAGAGCCTGGAGCAGAAATTAGCAGCTAATTAGTGGCTAATTGGAAGTATTACAAATGAAGGGGGGAAATGGAGATTATAAACCCTAAAGCCCAAAAGGATTGTGATTGTTACAATTGGATGTGGTAAAAATAAAGAGAATAATTAAAAAAGGGAAAAAAGAGTATGAAGAAAACATTTTACATTTGGATTTAAAGTATTTTGCGAAGTTTTAACACAAACATTATCTATGTCTGGGTAATTTGAGCATGCCATCTGCTGTGGAAAGAGAACATTATAATAGTTTGGTGGAAGACAAAGTGGGGGGAGGAAAAATGATGTGCAACTATGGATTGACCTTGTTTACAGAAAAATATTTTGGAAACCATGAAAACCTACAAGGACTTATTGCTTTGAACTATAAAATTTGGTCTTGACTTTAGCGTTAGTGGAAGATAATAAGCCTTCGACTAGAGTAAAATAAAACTGGGCATTTGGATACTAGAAAATAAAAATTTTAAGAGACTATATGGACATTAAGTTTGAATCAAGAAAGTTATAATAGCAAAACCCTAAAGACAATAAGATGGATAAAATAGAATTGTGGATATATGAAGAGTTGATGGAGATCTCAAAAACTATACATTAAGTTTTAAAACTTATAAAAGATGATGAGAAACTAGAAGTGAAGTTGGATGATACAAAATATCATCTACAAAATATATCTACAAAATATGTAGAAAATATGGTTTTGGAGAACCAAGAGAAAAACATAGAAGGACAAAAAATAGCAAAAAACAAATGATTTCACTGGGAGTTACAGTGAAAGAGTAGACAGGAGAAAATACATACTGCAAAAAAAATCAATTAAGAAGTAAAAGATGTAATAGTGGGAAGATCCTAAGAGGTTGGAGGAAACTTGGGGGGGAGAGGAAGTTATGAGAGATGGAATTTTTGAGAGACCAAAAGAAAATGGTTGAAGAGATATTCTAGTTGACTGAATTGTATTAATGTGATTGTGTTTGAATGATCATTTTAAGTGGTTCTCATATACGATTAGCATATAAGGTTTAGAAATAAAATGAGATACATATACTTAAATTAAAAAGAAAATGATATAAATATAAAAGATGAAAACTAGTAATATGGCTGATTTTTTAATGATGATTTAAGATGTGATGAAAAACATAGATATTAGAAAAACTAAATGTTTTAATGTTAATTGTGTTTAAATAATTATCTTTTTTATTATTAATTTTTAAATTGATTTTAAGAAATAGAATATAAAACTCACACACAACATGCAACAAGTGTTCAGTGATTGGTGCCCACCACCAGGCAAACATTCACACCCCACCACCAAATTGGGGGTATTATACCATTTTAATTCAAGAGCAATATTTCTATTTACATATTATAAAATGATTCCAATTTATTCCTTATAGCTCAGTCTCGGATTCTACTACCTATATATATTGTCTTCCCTTGTCCCATCAGTTGTCGCAAATCAGTTTCATTACCAAATTCATCCTTTTATCCATAATCTCAAATTGAATATGATCCACCATGTACCGGTACCAACTAATACTGCCATTTCCTTAGTAATCATCCATCATGTAAGATAGAGGAAGGAAAAGAGAGAAAGAAAGAAAGGAAAGAAAGAAAGAAAAAGAATGGGAGTAAGGAAGAAAGAAAGAGAGAAAGAAAATCAAAATCTAGTTTAAAACTAGCTCAACTATTTAAGAGGCATTTTGATATTGATAGAGTTGCCCCATTCCAAGGTCATTGTTATAGACAAACAGTATTTTATTTTCAAATTCTCTGAGGCAAAATATGGTGGGGTTTTCAAAAAACAAAATTTCTTTACTGCAGATTTCAATAATCCAATTTCTTAATATGCTTTAATTTTCATGTCTCTCAGCTGCGTAAAAACCTTTTCTAGCTTATAATTAAAAAGAAAAATAACAAATATCAAAAGAAAAACGCAGGCTACTGAAAAACAACATGGTTTCTTCCCTTTGGCAAGTATGGTAGAAATTTGAGGAGGGATGATTGATTATTAAATATGGATTGATTATGGAATGATGGTAAAAGATATATTTAGGTGTTGTTTAATATTAGGATGTATTAATTCGTAAAATTGGATTAGAATTTTAGAACTATATAGAATTACATAGGTAAAATTAATGGAAGATACATAGGATAAATAAAGGGTTAATGATATGTACTGTATGATTTTATGAGTTTGCATTATGAATTTAAAATATACTTGGAAATGTAGAAGATTGTTGAAAGTTAATAATAGTAAATGCTAAGTGCCTGAAAATTAATTGAGCTTGGAAATATTGAATGAAATTATAGAAAAGTAAATATGGAAGTATATTAATTGATGCATTGGTGTTCAGATAGATTTTCATAGTATTATTATTAGGTTCTGGGTGACAACGGCGCTGCAACGGGAGGCAGGAGACAGAGCTCCATCCCCGAACCTCCTTTTTCTACCTGGAGGTTGCTATTTCGCAGTTTGGTCAGGCTCGGAGGGTCTGATCAGAGAACAGGGGTTCTCCTGGAGCCCAAGAGGCAGATTCTCACTGCCTCGATTGGAAGGGATTACCCCATAGCTCCAGGGAAGGAGAACCGGATACCAGCCATGGCGGGCGCCCAGCCATAGCAGCATGACCACGAAGGAGGAAGGGAAAAAAACATTCTCCACTTGCACTGCTTCGGAGAGTCCAACATGGGTTAATCTTCAGCCTAGCTGGAAGGGACTGAGTTAAAAATTAGCATAATTTACTGGTCCAACCCCCATGCTGCCCTTCCCGGGTCAGTCTAAAAAACTCAGTCATAGTGTAGGGACACATGAGTTTTTCCTCCTAGGACTCTTAGTGTCTAGGGGTAGTTTTAATTGGTTTTTATTTGGTTTTTAATTGATTTTAATTGTATACTTATCTGAATTTATCTGTTTTGATTATAAAATGTGCTTAATGATTTTTCTCCTTTCTGTTTCTATTCCAGAATCATGGAGCAGCTCACCTTGAGGTGATTGGGCCCCTGCTCTGTGGAGTATTGCCCTAAATCGTCTTCCCCAGGTCAGAGCCTCTTCCCTGCGTGGGTACAGCTCCCAAGACTGGTGTTACCGGAGATGGAGGTCCCTGGCCTGCGCGGCCATACCGTCCTTTGGAGCGGTTTCTTTGGACTCAGCAGCAGGAGATTCAAATCTCCTGCCACAAACCGCTATCGGCAGAGGTCCCCGGCCTGCGCGGCCATACCTCAGGGCAAGGCGTTTTTCTACCAAGTTGGGCCAGGGCGAGCAGGAATTTGAATTTCCCGCCCAAAAACGCCGCCCGGGATCGGAATTAATCCGACAATTCCCTTTTGCCGCCTGAGACGGCTACGTGAGGGAGCGGCCATTAGAAGATGGCGCGGCACACAGGGCGCCGCCATTTTGGAGCAGCCGATTTCTGGCTTAATGCCTAGAGGGGCAGAAAAGAGACCGGATTTCCTGTTACACAGGAAAAGAACAGCGGTGGCCATTTTTCGCTCGGTAATACTTGTTATAACAACAGAAAAAGTTCTTTTCTCTACCCTTGCGTTGCGGAGGCTTGGAATTAATTCCCCAATGGCTGATCTTCCACAGCAGGGGACAGCAGAGCCCTCAGCAGCAAAAGCCAAGGAGAAGACTCACTCCTCAAAGGCAAAGTCAAAAACCTCTCAATCATCATCTGGATTAAGAGAGGCCGAGCGTCGAATTAAGGCATTGGAGGAGCAACTAGAGGCTCAGAAGCAATGCAATACCGCTGTCTCTTCAGTGCCAGGTCAGAGTGGGGGCATGATAACTGGGACCCCCCCAAGACTCCCAGAGGGAAGTGGCTTGGCCACAGACAAGGACTGGTCTCCAGATAGGTTCGGGGGCCCATCCCAGGTGGCAGAACCCATGAGACCTGAGGTTGCCAGGCCACCCTCTGTTTCTCCTGCATGGCACATGGCCCCTCAACCATTACCTACTGCCACATTCACCCCAACAGCTGCGGGGCTCAGATCATCTCCAGATACCTGGCAACGCCTACCACCAGCCCTGCAGGATATGATCGCTTCAGCATATTCGCATGGCATAGCAGCTGGGGTACAACAATACACGGCAAGTGCACCACCTCTCTCTCCACACCCTCCTCCTCCTTCCCTGCAAAGGAATATTTGGGCAGCTCCAGCCCCCTCGTCACCTGCGCATGATTCATTCCTTGAAGACCCTGCATTCAGAGGACAGGGATCAGAGCCAGATGATGGCCTGTCTGAGGATGAAGGGGCACCCCCAGAACCGCCAGTGTATACAGGCCTCTTTAGGCCCGCTATCTTTCGTGTACTGCTCAATAAGGCAAAGATGACTGTGGCTTTGGGCACCCCTGAGAAGCCCACAGATCCAGCATCAGCCCCTCCTCCGGCCTCGAGGGTGCTCACGGAGCTCCAAAGGGATGCTGACCTGATACCAGCCCCTAAAATTTTTTTGGACAATGTACAGAGGCCTTGGCAATATCCAGCAGCTGCTCTAGACCCAACAGCCTCTGAGCGTAAGTTTTACGCATTTGAGCCAGAACTGGAAAAGTTACTTGAATTTCCATCAGTAGATGCTCCAATTGCAGCCCTAGTATCTAATGCATTAGTACCTTCCGATGTGGCAGACGGCCTAAAACCGGAAGACCGGAGGGCTGAGGCAATAAATAAAAAAGCTCACCAGATGCCGGCATGGGCCCTCAAAGCAGCTTCGGCAGCCTCATTTTTTAACAGAGCTTCGGTCCTTTGGCTCCAGGAAATGCTCTCGAAGCTGGGACCTGAGGAGGGTCGCTTAAGGCAGGACCTTAATAAGTTGCTAGCTGCTGCGGAATTTTCGGCGGATGCCACTCTGTCCGCATCTCGTTTCTCCTCACGAGCTCTAGCAGCAAACCAATCATCCCGACGATTACTCTGGCTCCGGACTTGGCAAGCTGACGCCAAATCCAAAGGGCATTTAGCCTCGGCCCCATTTGATGGGTCAAAGTTGTTTGGAGAATCTCTTGACAAGGTCCTTGTGGAGGACAAGGACAAGAAGAAAGTCATGCCTAGAACTTACAGAAGGCAGGAAAGACGCACTGCCCCGTATTTTAGGCGCCAGCCCTTTCGAGCTGAATCTTCCTCCTCTGCACCCCAGGCTGGAAGATCATATTCACAGGGGTCCTACTCCCAACTGCCCTACAGAGGGGACAGGGGTAACTTTGGAGATCGGAACAGGCAGTTCCAACAATCAAGGAAGACCTATCGAGGTTCCAACAGGGGAGGCTTTAGAAGGAACAAATGACTTTACCACAATAGTTCCCATAGGAGGGCGGCTGCAGCACTTCACCGCCTCCTGGGCATCTATGTCCACCGACACTTGGGCCATAAACACTATAACTCAGGGACTCACCCTGGAGTTTGCCCTGAACCCTCCAAACAGATTTCTGGAGTGTCCGGTACTTTCCAACAATCACAAGCGCAACCTCCTCTACCAAGAAATTAATCATCTATTTCAAATCAAGGCCATCGAGAAGGTTCCACCACACCAGGAGAAGCAGGGGTACTATTCCATAGTGTTTATAGTACCCAAGGCCTCAGGGGGTTGCCGCCTCATCCTCAACCTGAAGCAGTTGAACCTATACATAAAATACCGCAGGTTCAAGATGCACTCTCTAAGGACTATACTAGCTGCTATACGTCAACAGGACTGGCTGACGTCAATAGACCTCAAAGAGGCATACCTCCATGTCCCAGTGCATCCAGATTCCAGGCAATACCTCCGGTTTTGTTTTGAAAACCACAATTTTCAGTACAAGGCCATGCCCTTTGGCCTATCATCAGCTCCCAGGACTTTTACAAAGTTATTGGACATCCTCACCGCAGAGCTAAGGACACGTCCTCTACGCCTGATGGCGTATCTGGACGATATCATCATACTGTCCAGCAGCTCCAGTCGGGCACGACGCGACCTGTCAGAGACTATAGAGACCTTGGCAGAGGCGGGGTTCTCAATCAATTACCAGAAGAGTCATCTCATACCAACCAGGTATTTACCTCACCTAGGTACCAACATAGACACCATGGAGGGCAAGGTCTTCCTATCGTCAGACCGCCAGGTCAAGGTCAAGGCGTTGATCACAGAATTACAACGCAGCCGTACAGTAACACTGGCGTTTCTGTCCCAACTGTTGGGAGTGCTCATATCCTGCATAGACATTGTTCCCTGGGCCAGGCTACATGCCAGACCACTGCAGTGGTTTCTCATTCCTTTTCAACAGAACCGGACCAGCCACTCTTCCAGATTGGTGTCAATTTCACCAGAGGTACGCCGATCGCTCCCATGGTGGAAGTCGTCAGCGCTACATCAGGGGTCACCGTTCCTACTACAACAGGAGGTGACGATAACTACGGACGCGAGTCTCTCAGGTTGGGGAGCTCATTCCGAGGTAGGGATGGCCCAAGGATTATGGAGTCCAGAGGACCTCGCATGTCCCAACATCAATTACTTGGAACTCAGAGCGGTCCACCTGGCTCTACGACACTTTACGGACCTGGTGAGGGGCCAAAATGTGCTGATCCTTACAGACAATGTGGCGACCAGGGCACACATCAACCATCAGGGCGGCACGAAATCAGGCCGCCTGATGAGAGAATCTCAATCCCTGTTCAGGTGGGCAGAGCAACATCTCGCATCTCTACGAGCAGAGCACATATCCGGCACCTCCAACATACAGGCGGATTGGCTCAGTCGGACCACTATCGACCCGACAGAGTGGAGCCTGAGCTCAGATCTTTTTCGGGACATTGTGCGCAGATTTGGGGCTCCGGAAGTGGACCTATTCGCCACCTGCCACAACACTCACTTACCGAGGTTCTTCTCAAGGTTCCCATCACCAGGAGCGGAACAGATCAATGCTCTAGCCTGCCCGTGGCCAAGGGGTCTGCTGTATGCATTCCCCCCCATCTGCCTAATACCGAGGGTAATACACAAACTATTACAAGAGCAAGCAGAAATTCTCCTGGTGGCTCCTCACTGGCCCAGACGCCCTTGGTTTGCGGACCTCGTGGACCTTTCAATTTCTCCCCCTTGGCGCATTCCACATCACAAGGTGGTACTGATGCAGGGGTCAATTTGCCACCCAGACCCCCAGTGGTGGAGTCTTGCCGTGTGGCACTTGAGGGGGAGAGGTTAAGGAAGGAACGGATCCCGGATAAGGTGATATCCACCATACAGGCAGCACGCCGTCCTTCCACAACACGGATTTACCAAGCTACCCGGAAGGCTTACTGCTCCTTCTGCAGAGCTCGTGATCAGGACCCTCAGTCACCATCAGTGATCCAGATTCTGGAGTTTTTACAAGCCGGCCTGGATAAAGGATTGGCTCCAAATACACTTCGCAGACAAACGGCAGCTATTGCCACAATACTTAAGATGGACTTTGCTACTCCAATTTCCCAGCACCCATGGATTCGGGATTTCATTAGAGGAGCAGCGAACATCAGACCTCCTACTATACACCGTTTCCCCACATGGGATCTGCCACTAGTGTTACAGGCCCTCACGGAGCCTCCCTTTGAACCCTTGAGGGAGATACCGCTGTGTCTGTTATCACTAAAGACGGCCTTCCTCACGGCAATCACATCGGCAAGGAGGGTCTCCGAGCTCTCAGCATTATCAGTACGACCGGACTTATGCATCTTCCACACCAACAGAGTGGTCCTCCGACCAGATCCTGCCTTCCTACCTAAGGTGAACACGGTTTTTCACAGATCTCAGGACATTGTGCTACCGGACTTTTGTGCCCAGGGGTCTCATCCACTGGAACTAAGATGGCACAAGTTGGATGTTCGACGGGCCATCAAACTTTATATTAGACGGACTAGTACCTTTAGAAAAACGGAAGCCCTATTTGTCTCCTACTTTCCAGCATCTATGGGGAGTAAAGTCTCGCCCAAGACAATTAGTTGCTGGATTCGTTCCTGCATTATCACGGCATACAAATCACGGTCTACACCGATACCAAGAGGCATCACAGCACACTCAACAAGGAGTGCGGCCACTTCAGCGGCATGGACGACACAGGCCCCGATTGACGATATTTGCCGTGCGGCAACTTGGGCCACACCTAATACATTCATTAAACATTACAGATTGGACACTTTCGCTTCTGCTGAAGCAGCCTTTGGACGCAGAGTACTGCAGAGAGTTTGCACCGATACTGCGCCCCTGGTCCAGCCTTTCCCCCCCTAATATGTTAAGCTTGGGTATATCCCATGTTGGACTCTCCGAAGCAGTGCAAGTGGAGAAGAACCGTTGCACTTACCTGAACGGTCTTCTCGCTGCACTGCAAGGAGAGTCCAAACCCACCCGGCTGTTTGGACCCAGGGTCTCAGGGTTGTCATAGTTTGAGTTATTTCAAGTTAGTTGATTAATAAAGTTCTTTGGTTTACTATCACTATGACTTCGTTTTATTGTAAGACTGACCCGGGAAGGGCAGCATGGGGGTTGGACCAGTAAATTATGCTAATTTTTAACTCAGTCCCTTCCAGCTAGGCTGAAGATTAACCCATGTTGGACTCTCCTTGCAGTGCAGCGAGAAGACCGTTCAGGTAAGTGCAACGGTTCTTCTAAACAGAAGTCGATCGGAGTAAAAAGATCACCAGAGGAAAAGAAAAGGTAAAAAAGGAAAAAAGAATCCACTGGATAAGTTTTCCCCAAAAAAATTGAAGGTTAAGGGGAACGAGAGAAGTTATCAGATTTAAAAGCCAGAGCGAGTGGAAATTTACAAACCAGAACTTATATTTTGCCGCGATTTAATATTAAGAACAATAAGAATAAAAGATTAACATTAACGTTTTAAACTCCAGCGGTCCTATTCCTGGGAAGAGTACTTTTTTATGTAGGATCTGAGGGATTAGGAGCTGGATTTAGACAAGATAGAATTGGTGAGATTCAGGCTGGTTGTTTTTCTTGTGCACATGACGATGACGCCATTACAGATTTAAAGAGACAGTGTAAAATAGGTTTGTAATATGGAAGAGAAAAGAGAAAGAAAGGGCTAAAATAACACAGTGGAGCTGAACAATTGTCTTCGAGACTATAAACTTTTGAGACTCTAACTGGATGACATGATTGGATTTATAAACTTTGGATTAGCTGGCGAAGATCTGATTGCATAGGACTAGTTGGCGAAAATTGGACTGCACCTTTGGATTGGACTAACTACGATTTCTGGAATACTTGGCGAAGATTGGACTGTATTTCTATTTTGGACTAAACTTGGGAATCCTTCTCACTTTTGGAACTTTATTTGGACTATCCCTGATTTATTTGGACCTTTCCTGATTTATTGACTCCTTGACCAACTGGAGCCAGTTTGAAATTTATAGACCAAGAAGGATTGGACATAAATTTATGGACTAAGAAGGATTGGACAGAAGTATATTTGGAAGTTTGTTTTGTTTTCTCCCCTCCACTTTATTCTCTCTTTCCCTCTGATTACTTTTATGAATAGAATGAATTGCTAAACTTGCATTTTTTCCCTCTTCTGGCTTGGTGAACCCTCAACTCTTATTATATGTTCTTGCCTTGTTGTTGCTATTATTATCTTTTTGCGTTAGACATTTGACTACTATTAACATTGACTAATTAATTAAGTATTAAGTACTTAAGTAACTAGGTAACTAATAATATTTATCTGTAACCAATAGTAAGTAAGCAACTATCTGTATGTTAGTTAGCATTTTTAGATTATTTTAGTATTTTTAGACTGAGTAGCAATTAATAGCGGATTATTAGAAAGTAATTAGTTGTAAGAAATTAATTGGTTAATATAATAAATTTAGTAATCAGTTTAGAAATCTAATTAACTTTATGCTAATTTAAGAATTATATCTTTAATAACTATACAAGTTTTTAAAGTTATACTGTATAAGATAAAAATAGTTATATGTGTTTTTAGATATCTACTGAACCTTGGTAAGAATTTTTGCTAATTGAGAAATAAAAAAATAATAATTACATTAATTAGAACCAACAGTTGGACATAAGCATAAAACAAGTGGATGCCATTTTGGAAGAACCTTAAGTTCATCGCAGGCCCAAGGAAGAAGCTTAGAAGCCCTTTTAATATGTCTAATACGACCACAACTATAAAAACTTCTAAAAAACAGGCCTCCACTTTATCATTGGCCTCACAAAAATCTCCAACCCACCAAAAGACAATAACAAGCATACTTGCAAAAAAGAAATCTTCAGCACAACCTACTTTTCAAACTATCCAAGATTCACTGTCAGTAATACATGATTTCATGCAAAAACCCCAGAGACGAAGCAAGATAGCAACATGAAGACCTTAAAGCCGAAATGGGAGAGATGAAAGAAAGAATGAAAGAAATGGATGAGAAAATCAAAAACATACAGCAAACCTTAAAAGATAGCGATCAAAGGATAAAAATAGTAGAAGGCAAAATGGAGGTAGTAGAGCTAAAAATGGAAGATTTTGAAGAGCATAACAGTGCAACGAATAGGGGCTTTGACGAGGCAATAACCCATCTGGAACTGGAATGCACCTCTTACGGGCTAAGATTCCAAAATATTATGGAGGAAAAGGATGAAGATTTAGGTACGAAAATGGTGGAAATAATAGGAGAGATCTTACAGACTGATCCCTAGGAACTAAAAAAAGAAATTGATGAACTTTACAGGGTACAGACAAGCTTTGCTCAAAAGCATAATTTACCGAGGGAGGTCCATATAAAATTTACAAGAAAGACAATCAGAGATGACATCTTAAAATGGACAAGAAATCAAAGCTTAGATTATAAAGTTAAAGAAATAATAATTTTAAAACAGGTTCCAAAAAGCAGGAGGGAGCACTATTTTCTTACTAGAATGTTAATAAAAGAAAACATAACCTTCCGTTGGCTTATCCCAGAAAGTCTCTCTTTGTCATGGCAAGGAACAAAAAATTGAAAATATTGACGAAGCCAAGGAATTATTCGAAGAAAGCAGACTAAATAGATCTGAACAATTGAGCAGGGATAGTAAACGAAGTGGAGAGGAGTTGGGGGCCGCCAGCCAGGAGAAGGAGAATGCATCAGGAGCAAGGAGAAAACAACAACAAATACACCAAGATTTGATTTTAAGCAGTAGATTGAGAACACAAAGACACCAAGAAATATTACAAATAGATATGTCGGGAGATACGAAAATATTTTCTGTTAATGTGAATGGACTAAACAATCCAAGAAAAAGAAACCAAATATTTGCTAAACTCAAGAAACAAAGAGCGAAAATAATTATCCTTCAAGAAAGTACATATCAAAAAATCTAATAGAAAACTATTATGGAACCCAAAATTAGGTAAAACCTATACTAGCTAGCGGACCAGAAGAAAAGAGTAGTAGCAGTATATATATAGATGAAACAATAGATTCAAAACAATTATATAGTGACCAGGACAGCAGAATATTAATATTACAATTGAAACTAGACTTGGAACCTCTCGTCAACATGTCCATCTATGCACCCAACGAAAATAAAAAAGAATTTTTCAGAAAATTAAATGATAAAATAACAGCACTAGCGATTGAGAACAGGATTTTGATTGGTGACTTCAATGCAATTTCCAATAGTACAATGGACTATTCTGGCAAGAAGAAGGAAAAGAAAAAGAAAACAATTTTACCAACAACGTTCTGGAAAATGAGTACAGAATTATTATTGAAAGATATTTGGCGGGAACGATATCCATTAACAAAACAGTACACTTTTTACTCAAATCCCCATAAAATTTGGACCAGAATAGATATGGCTTGGTCATCCACACACATTTCCGAATATATAAAGGACATTGAAATAGAAACTAATAGTTGGGCAGACCACAATCTGCTGGTAATTCTCTGGAAGGCAATTAAGAAACAAACTAACTGGCAAATGAACAGAAACATTTTAAGAGATCCTCAATACTTGGAGTGGATAGAAAGGGAAGTAGAAGTCTTTTTTAAAATAAATAAAAATGCAGAAACATCCCCACAAAATTTATGGGACACGGCCAAGGCCTATATATGGGGCCTGACAATCTCTTACACAGCCAAAAAAAATAAAGAGAAAAAGAAACGTTATCAACAATTAGAGCAAAATTTTAAAAAATCCGAAACTGAACTAGAAAGAGATCCACACGATAGTAAAGCCAAAGGGAAAATGGATTTGATAAAACAAGAACAGTTTTTTTCCTAGCGCCATCACTCTACTAAACAAATAATTCCCTCAACACTGTCAGACTTTCTACTAAATCTGCACTTCTATGCTACTAGTTTTTCTCATCATTCCTTTCACCCATTTCCTCCCATGTTGACTGTATGACTGTAACTTGTTGCTTATATCCTAAGATTTTTATTAATATTGCTTCTTCATTGCATATTGGACTCCTATGACAATCATTAAGTGTTGTACCACATGATTCTTGACAAATGTATATTTTATTTTATGTACGCTGAGAGCATATGCACCAAGACAAATTCCTTGTGTGTCCAATCACACTTGCCCAATAAAAATTCTATTCTCCATTGCATCTGGAAGGAGAGTCCAACGTGGGTAATTCTTAATCCTATTGGTAGAGACTGAGTTTATAATTAACATAATATTAGGCACCGCCCCTTGCCTGCCCCCAGTGAGCTCAGTTTTAAAAACTCAGTCCAAGTAGAGAGACGTATGAGTTTGAGCTAGTGAAAAATAAATTGGTTTTTTAAAATTTTCTAATCTGTTTTTCTT
Organism: Erythrolamprus reginae; assembly: GCF_031021105.1. Lineage (NCBI taxonomy): Eukaryota > Metazoa > Chordata > Lepidosauria > Squamata > Dipsadidae > Erythrolamprus > Erythrolamprus reginae. The sequence continues at coordinate 220,485,425 of NC_091950.1, forward strand.
GTCTTTCTTACTGTCTTTCAGATGCTGCAGAAGATAGAAGACCTGGAGGGGTTCCTGCCCTCCGCGGGCAGCACCCCCATCGAGTTTCCCCCACGGGACCTCTTCCCTCAGAGGGTACCGTCTCCACAAGGGGGCCAGCCTGGGGTCACTGGCCTCCGCGGCCAAACCCGGCTGGAAGCCGAAGGTGGGGGGGTCCACCCCCCCACACTGGGAGGCTTGGGGATTCGGAATCCCCTGAAGACGGATTTCCTTCGAGCCGGCAGCGTGAACGGCAGCGGAGACTGCATTCTTCCTCCCCCATATGTGCGGCGGCCGGCTACGAGCCGCGGGGGAGACGCCGCGGCACGTCAAAGTGCAGGGAGAGTGAGAAGCCTCCCATATGGTCGCCGGCTGTCTGCGAGCCAATGGGGAGACGCGCCGCAGCTGCGTCGGAATAAGGGAGAGTAAAAAAACCTCCCATATGGTCGGCGGCCGGCCACAAGCCGCTGAGAGCCACCGCAGCCGCTTGGCTTTGAAGAGAAGCCTCCCATATGTTTAGCGGGCGGCTGCGCCGGGATTGGAGCACCACGGCAGATAACAAGGGGAAAGTTGTCACCCCTTGGTTGTTGGCAGAGGATTGCGAAACCGCCGGAGATCACCACCGCCGGCATCTGCCAGATGGGCAGCGGCCGCCTCACAATAAGAGGCTTGCATGTTAGCCACTATGGGAGACCGTTATGCCCCGCGCCTGCCATTTTGGCGGTTGGCGGGAAGCGCTCTCTCCCCTCCCCCCTACTGCTTATCGGCATAGGAAAAGGGCGTGAAGGGGAGCAGAAGGGCGGGGCAATGCAAACACTGCCCTTGACAGCCACGGAGCCATTTGGTGCGTGGCGGAGCGTTGCTGGAACGGTAGTCGGTGTTTTCTCTCTGTTCTCGTTGGCAAATTGTTCTCAACTGTGAGTAGCATGGAAGCAAATGTCAGTGGAGAGCAGGCGGCTCCTTCTACCCCCGTTGTCAAGCCCAAAGATAAGGGAAAGACGAAAGCCAAGACATCACAAGGCTCATCTTCCTCAGCCCTCAAGGAGGCCGAGAGGCAAATTCAAGCCCTAGAGCAAAAGCTAGAGGCAGTCATTTATGCGGTCCCTTCACCCCAAAGGGGAACAGGTCTGGACCGTCCTGCTGGGCCAGTAGCTCTAGAGATTCCTGGGGAGACAAGAACTGAGCAAGTTTGGTCTCCTGATCATCATATGCTACCTTTGTTGCATACTCCCAGAAGTAGACCAGGTTGAGCAGCCCAGGAGAGACCAGTGTGGGGTATTTCCGCTCAACCCAAGGTTGCTCCAATGGCTACTTTCACTCCTACAGCTGCTGGACTCAGGGTTCAACCAGATACTTGGCGAGATATGTCACCAGCCCTTCAAGATTTGATTACAAATGCCTACTCACAGGGCGTAGCAGCTGGGGTGCAACAGGGCACGAACCAACCAAGAGAAGCCTCACACTGGGATCTTTGGTCTGCACCGCCCCTTTCAGGTCTGGACTCCGCAGCAGAGGACCCAGTAGTGATGGAGGACAGCGACAAGGAGTATGACCTGTCCGATGATGAGACTCCTCCAGAACAACCACTAGTGGCAGGTCTATTCAAACAGTCTTTGTTTAGAACACTGCTGCATAAGGCAAAGCAGGCAATGGAACTGAAGGACCCTGCACAGCCTTCGCAAACTATGACATCCAGATCTACCACTCTGTTGAAGGAACCCAAGCCTGAAACAGACCATGTCCCGGCATCGGAGATATTTGTCCAAAGTATAAAGAGACCATGGCAGCACCTGGCAGCGGCCCAAGGCCCATCGGTGGTAGAAAGGAAATTCTACACTTTTGACGATGAGGTAGAGGCTCTGCTTCAGTTTCCAGCTGAAATGGGAGACAATCTGAAACCAGAGGACAAGAAGGCCGAAGTCCTTCTAAGGAAGTCACATATGATGTCCAGCTGGGGGTTTCGCGCAGCGGCAGCTGCGTCCTTCTTTAATAGGGCCTCCATAGTTTGGATTGAGGATATGCTATCCCGCCTGGGACCAGAGGAAGGGAGACTACGGCAGGATCTTAGTAAGTTGTTGGCGGCGGCGGAGTTTTCAGCCGATGCCACCTTACATGCCGCCAAATTTGCAGGAAGGGGGATGTCAACCATCCTTTCATCACGCAGACTGCTGTGGCTGCGCAGCTGGCAGGCAAACACTAAATCAAAATGGCGCCTGGCCTCATCTCCTTTCCAAGGCACTCAGCTCTTTGGGGATGTATTGGATAAAGTCCTCATTGAGGACAAGGACAAACGGAAGATACTTCCAAAATCCCACAAGAGACAAGACCGACGGCTGAATCCCTACAACCGATGTCAGTCCTTTCGTTGGGATGCATCAGCAAGGTCAGGCCAAGCATCTAGGCCCTTTTCGCAGGGCAACTTTAGTCAGAATACCTTCAGAAATGACCGAGCGCCAGGACAAGAGGATATCAACAGACTAGGCATCCATTTCGAGGCTCTGGCCAGAAGGGCTTTAAACGCCCCAAATGACTCCATCATGACACAGCCAGTGGGAGGGAAACTCCACCTTTTCAGTACCTCCTGGCGTGCCACATCCTTGGACACAGGGACTGTGGTTGGAGTTCGTTCAGCCCCCACCCAACCGGTTCCTGCATTGTCCAAGACCCCGGAACCCTATCAAACGGAAGGAATTACTTCAAGAAATAAGACACCTCCTGGAGATCCAGGCCATAGAGCCCGTGCCCAAACACGCAGAGGGCACGGGGTTTTATTCTGTGGTATTCATAGTCCCCAAGGCATCGGGAGGGTGTCGCTTAATTCTAAATCTGAAACAGATGAATCAATTCATTCTTTACCGGAGATTCAGGATGCACACTCTGCATACTATCTTAGCGGCAGTGCGTCCTCAGGATTACCTTACCTCTCTAGATTTGAAGGAGGCTTACCTCCATGTGCCGATCTTTCCACCACATCGCAAATTCCTACGATTCTGTGTAGAGGGGACACATTATCAGTACAGGGCCATGCCATTCGGCCTCTCGTCGGCCCCTCGGACCTTCACCAAGTTGCTGGATGTGCTTACAGCACATCTGCGTGCGCAGTCCATCCGCCTGATGCCGTACTTGGACGATATAATAATTTTGTCCAAGTCCCAGGCAAGGGCGCATCAAGACCTCCACTTTACAATGAAGGTTCTGGAAGAACACGGTTTTACAGTCAATATTCCAAAGAGCCAATTGAACCCATCTACAAGACTATTGCATCTGGGGTCGGTAATAGACACAACTACGAGCATGGTGTCACTTTCACCGGAGAGGCATGACAACATCATGGCCTTGATAAACTCCATCCAGAGACAACGGAAGGTTCCCCTAGCTTTATTATCCAAGGTGCTGGGGACTTTGGTTTCGTGTATAGGGATTGTGCCGTGGCCCAGGCATCACATTCGACCGTTACAATGGCTTCTGCTTCCGGCCCAAAAGGCACAAGTAAGTCAGTCAAACAAGCTAATCAGACTACCAAAGGAGGTCAAAGCCTCTCTGGCCTGGTGGACATCGCCAGCCCTATTACAGGGTTGTTCTTTCCAGACTCACGATCAAGTTGTTATGACTACAGACGCCAGTTTGTCAGGTTGGGACACTCACATCGACCTCCAAGTAGCACAAGGACTTTGGTGCAAGGAGGACCTCGACCCGGTGAACATCAATCTCTTAGAGCTCAGAGCTGTGTTCTTGGTGCTCCAACACTTCGTGACTCTGGTTCAAGGGAAACACGTTTTAGTCCTAATGGACAATGTGGCAACAAAGGCCTACCTCAACCACCAGGGAGGCACGAGATCACCACGCCTCATGAGGGAGACCATGGCCCTCTTCAATTGGGCAGAAAACAACTTGCCTTCTCTATCGGCGGAGCACATAGCAGGCGTCAACAACATTCAAGCCGATTGGCTAAGCCGAACCACCTTAGACCCAACGGAGTGGAGACTGGATCTGCAGTTGTTCCACAAGATCACACTGCGATTCGGGACACCGCTGGTGGACTTGTTCGCTTCTCACACCAATGCACAGCTCCCCAGGTTCTATTCTCAGTTCCATTCGCCCACGGCGGAGAAAATCAATGCCCTGAGGTTGAGCTGGCCATGCGGCCTCTTATACGCTTTTCCTCCTACAAATTTGATTCAGAGAGTAATAGACAAAATTTTACTGGAGGAAGCGGAAGTGTTGCTGGTGGCACCACATTGGCCACGCTGCCCGTGGTTCTCGGACTTGGTAGCTCTGTCGGTCTCCCCGCCTTGGAGGATTCCAGACAAGGTAATCTCACTCAGCCAAGGGTCAGTCCTTCACCCAGACCCTCAATGGTTTCAATTAGCCGTTTGGCATTTGAAAGGAACAGATTGAGGGAACAACGTTTGCCGGACAGTATCATTGACACAATGCAGGCGGCCCGTCGGCCATCCACGTCCAGGATATATCAGGCAACGTGGTCAGCTTTTTGTAAGTTCTGCAACGAAAAAAGGACGGAACCAGAACGAGCTCCAATAATTACAGTACTAGAGTTTTTGCAAGCGGGACTCAAAAAAGGATTGGCACCAAACACCCTTAGAAGGCAGGTGGCGGCACTGGCAACTGTTGTTCGGCTACCGGAATACAGATCCTTGGCATTTCACCCTTGGATTCGAGATTTCCTCAGAGGTGCTGTGAACAAGCACCCCCCGCCACTGCAAAGATTCCCGACGTGGGACCTATCCCTGGTGTTAAAGGCTCTGACCGGTCCTCCTTTCGAGCCCTTGAGGTCTATACAGATCAAGTTTCTTTCCATCAAGACGGCGTTTCTGGTGGCTATCACATCAGCCAGACGTGTGTCGGACTTGTCTGCGTTATCTATCAGACCGGACCTTTGTATCTTTTATCCGGACCGGGTTGTCCTATGGTTGGATCCGACCTTTCTTCCTAAGGTCAATTCGGTGTTCCACAGGAAACAGGAGCTGATCTTGCCGGACTTCTGCTCACACGGGAGCCACCCTATAGAACTTAGGTGGCACAAACTAGACGTTCGACGAGCGGTTAAAATATATATCAGAAGGACTGAGTCCTTTAGGAATTCTGAATCGTTGTTTATTTCGTTTACACAACCGAAAATGGGTCTGGGAGTATCTCCCACATCAATCAGTCGATGGATCCGGGACTGCATATGTGAGGCATATAAGGCTAGGGGTCAGAACCCCCCTCAAGGGATCACGGCGCATTCTACGTTGAGACTCAAGCCTCAATCGAGGAGATATGCCGGGCTGCATCTTGGACGGTGCCTTCTACGTTCATAAAACATTATAAACTAGATGCCTATGCTTCAGCTGAGGCATCTTTTGGGAGAAGGGTTTTACAGAGAGTGAGTTCCTCTCCAGCTGCCCTGACTTAACAATCTCCCTCCCATTTAAATTGGAACTTGGGTATATCCCATGTTGGACTCTCCTTCCAGATGCAATGGAGAAGAACCGTTGTACGTACCTGAACGGTCTTCTTAGTGCACTGGAAGGAGAGTCCAAACCCACCCAGTATTGGATTGTTTCAGGGAAGCTGGGTTTGGCGGTTATGGTTAATGTTATTATATATATTGGTTCAATAAAATTGTGTTGGACTATATCACCTTTCGTTTTTAAAACTGAGCTCACTGGGGGCAGGCAAGGGGCGGTGCCTAATATTATGTTAATTATAAACTCAGTCTCTACCAATAGGATTGAGAATTACCCATGTTGGACTCTCCTTCCAGTGCACTGAGAAGACCGTTCAGGTAGGTACAACGGTTCTTCTATTCTATTCTAAAATAAATTTGATTGAACAAGAACAAATAGCCGAAAAAATTAAAAGGGCAAAACAGGAGTATTTTGAATACGCAAATAAACCGGGGCGTTGGTTAGCCTATAAGTTGAGAAAACAAAAAGAATCCAAAATGATAAATAAACTAGAAGATAGTAATGGTGTACTAAGACAGTGATTTTCAACCTTTTTTGAACCGCGGCACATTTTTTACATTTACAAAACCCTGGGGCACATTGAGCGGGGCGGGAGGCTAAAAAAAGTTTAGACAAAAAAATTATCTCTCTCTCTCTTCCTCCCTTTCACTCTATTTCTCTCTCCCTCCTTCTCTCCCTTCCTCTTTCTTTCTCTCTCTCCATCCCTCTTTCTTTCTCTTCCTTCCTTCCTCTCTTTTTTGCTCTCTTTCTCTCTCCCTCCCTCCCTCTATGTCTTTCTCTCTCTCTCCTTCCCTCCCTCTCTTTCTCTCTCTTGCTTTCTTTCTCTCTCTTGCTCTCTCTCTCTCTTTCTCTCTTTCTTTCTTACTCCTGTTCTTTTTCTCTCTCTCTTGCTTTCTTTCTCTCTCTCTTGTTCTCTTTCTCTCTCTTGCTTTCTTTCTCTCTCTTGCTTTCTTTCTCTCTCTCTCTCGCTTTCTTTCTCTCTCTGAGCTTCGCGACACACCTGACCATGGTTGAAAAACACTGTACTAAGATATAGAACAGATGAAAAGAAGGAAATAGCGGTGGAATTTTATAAAATCTTATATCAACAGGAAGAAATAAAAGAAGAAGAAATTTCTAAATTTTTAGAGTCTACAAATTTGCCACCTCTATTAGAGGTGGCAAATGCATCATTTACCATGGCAGAATTACAACAGATACTTAAAAATCAAAAAAATAACAAAGCCAATGGCCCAGATGCTATATCTGCAGAATTTTATAAACTAGAAATATACTTACCCTGAACATGTTAGAGATTTTAAACAAGATAAATGTAGATGGCAAAATACCAAGATCGTGGTCTTAGGCATTAATTACGTTAATACATAAACCAGGAACAGATAAAGATAAAATACAAACCTATAGGCCAATATCCCTGTTAAATGTAGATTACAAAATATTTATTTCTATCTACGCATTTAGACTCAAAAAAAATTCTAAATGAAATAATACATGAGGATCAGAATTGATTCTTGCCTGGTAGACAAATTAAAAATAATCTTAGGACAATTATCAATACATTGGAATTTTACAAATACCATCCCAAAAAACAAATGGCTTTGGTTTTTTTGGATGCAAAGAAAGCTTTTGATAATGTGAACTGGACATTTATGAAATTGCAACTTACCAAAATGAAATTTGGCACTAAATTCTTTGACGCTATATATTCAAACCAAACAGTTGATGTTATAATAAATAATGATCAAACTGAAAGATTAGAGATACAAAGAGGGGTCAGACAAGGCTGCCCTCTCTCTCCCTTGTTATTTATTTTGACATTGGAAACATTGTTAAACTAGAGAAAACAAGGAAATCAAAGGATTAGAGATTAAAAAAGAATGCTACAAAGTCCAAGTGTTTGCAGATGATGTCGTTTTTATCACAAAAAATCCTTTGATATCATTACCAAAATTAATAGATTTAATAAAAGAATTTGGGAATGTGGCAGGACTAAAAATCAATAAAACTAAAACGCAATTGATAACTAAATATATGACTGGATCACAGACAAAACAATTAGAAAATTTAACAAATATTAAAATAATGAAGGAAGTAAAGTACTTAGGTATTTGGATCTCTGCCAAATCTCTGTCTTTAAAAGATGATAATTATACAAAACTTAGTTCAAATTAAAAAGGATTTGGAAATATGGAAGAATTTGCATCTGTCTTTACTAGGGAGAATTTCCACAATTAATATGAATATTTTGCCCAATTACTGTTTTTGTTTCAAGCAATTCCAATTAACCCAGAGGGAAACCTCTTTAAAGAATTAACAAAGATCATTTTAAAAATTCATCTGGCAAGGGAAAAAAGCGAGAATAAAATTAAGTGCATTAGAAGATGTAAAAGAGAGATGAGCTAGCCCTTCCAAACTGGACATTATATTATCAAACTGCAGCCTTATCATGGATTAAGGAATGGTTAACTCTGGATAACAGAAGACTATTAAACCTAGAGGGCCATGATTTAATGGTAGGTTGGCATGCTTTGGTATGGTATGATAAGTATAAAATCCATTCATACTTTAAAAGACATATAATCAGGAAGTCTCTACTAGAAACATGGATTGATATTAAAAAATATCACTTTTTAACAATACCTGATTGGATCTCTCCAATTGAAGCTATATGCCATCCAACCTTACTACAAGAAGGAAAAATATTGAAATATAAGGATTTATTAAATGAGCAATTGAATTAAAAACCAGACAAGAATTAAATTAAACAGGGATGATAGATTGGTGGACTTATGCCCAGATTCAGAGTAGATTCCAAAAAGATGCAAGAACTTATTCATTTCAAAAAGAGAATAATATCCTAGGTAAGCTGCTAATCAAGAACCAAGGGAAATTGATTGGGAAAGTTTATAAATATTTGATCAGGTTCAAAACAGTAGGTTTGATTTTAAAAGATAACATGATCAGTTGGTGTAGGAATTTTGGAAAAAATATAGATTTAGATGTATGGGAAAGGGTTTGGTCATACAACTGGAAAATAACTAAATCGGTATCATTCAAAGAAAATCAGATTAAGATGTTCTATAGATGGCACCTATCAAAAATGTTTCCAAATACTTCTAACTGTTGGAAATGTAAGAAAGAAATTGGTTCTTGCTACCATCAATGGTGGACTTGCCAAAAAGCCAAATTATACTGGAACAAAATAGAAAAATGGCTAAAAGAAATTACACATCAGGAAATTAGGAAAACTCCAGAATTATTCTTACTAGGCATTTCAACACGCAAATATAAAAAAGACAAACAATATTTGATAACTCACAACCGCTATGGTTTAGCAATGATGTAAGGGCTATAGTCAATGAAAAAAAGGCTGGCTATAGGAGATATAAAGAGTCTGGAAGTATAGCTGATAGAGAGGTGTATAAAATGAGCCAGAAGGAGGTGAAACAGATAATATATGCTGCTAAAGCCTCAAAAGAGGAAGAAATTGCCAAATCTGTAAAGAAGGGGATAAAACCTTCTTCAGATATATTAGTGATAGGAAGGAGAAAAACTGCAGCATCACGAAGCTTAGTACCGGGAATAATACATACATTAATGGGATTAAAGAGGTCACTGACAATTTCAATAGCCACTTCTGTTCAGTTTTCTCAAAAGACACCTTACAATATAATACTATAGATGGATATAACATTGCTTCCAGCTGTACGGATTCAGCTCCAGTGATCTTAGAAGCCGATGTCTTAGAAGAACTTGAACAATTAAAGATAAATAAGGTAATGGGTCCAAATGGCATCCACCCCAAACTCAGATTTGTCATTGCCACCCCCCTGACTGATTTGTTTAACCAATCCCTGTTAACAGGAGATGTTCCTGAGGATTGGAGAATGGCCAGTGTTGTGCCTATTCACAAGAAGGGCAGTAGAGAAGAAGCAGGTAACTACAGGCCAGTTAGCTTGACATCAGTTGTAGTTAAAATGATGGAGACTCTACTCAAAAAGAGGATAAATCTGTCAGATTATAGCAGATTAATCACAGCCCGCGTGAGCTGCAATGAATCAAATCCGGAGGCGACGGATAAAGTTACAGAAAAGGCTTCAAACAAAGTTACTGCACGTCTACATAGCTAGAGAGTTAAAAGCAAAATGGAGATTTTCTCCTTCTTCACAAACAAGAGAGGAAGTGATGCTGGCTGTCTAGACAGGATTTTACATCATAATGGGTGGAGCTAAATTAACATACACAGAGTTAACTATTTAATTGCTGAATGTCTCTGAAAGTCTCTGGGGCTGGCAATACACAGCGTGACACCCCTTCTTTGGCAGTCATCAGGGACATTGGTTCACATAAGGCACATTTTCTTGGATAGGTATTCGTGTTGATCAGCTGATAATGGCTTATTCAGCAATCTGTTCAGTAGTAGGCACCTATTGTATTTTCATGAATCCTTGTTTTACGTATTCTCTTGTATTTTTATATCTTATGTCGATGTGCCGTGAACGAGTTCCAACATATTCAGTTTCAGCTATGAACGTGACTGAAAATTATCCTCCATAATAACAATTGGTTTCATGGGGCTTTCCCAAATACTATCAATGAGAGCAGAAACAGAGGTTAAAGCATTACAACAATCAGAAACACATGCATATTCAGCTTCAGTTGAAGACCAAGAAATAAACTTCTGTTTTCTAACTTTCCAATAAATTGGACAACCATTCAAAAACATTATATAACCAGAGGTACTTTTTCATGTTTCTACATCACCTGCCCAGTCAGCATCTGCATAACAAATCAATTCAGGATACTTATCATGTTTCGGCTCTTGGAACAACTTCATGTCCTATGTATACTTCATGTATCTCAGCAGTCTCTTTATACATGTCCAATGGAACGTAGTTGCTTTGCCAACATACCGTGACAAAAGATTCACACTCAGTGAAATGTCAGGTCTTGTCCAACTGCTGATATATAGTAATGACCCAATTACTGACCGATAAAGCGTTTGGTCTTCAAATGGAGGATACTCTTGTTTCGTTAACCTGTAAAAATCAGTTTGCATAGGAGAACGACAAGTATGTGCATCAGACATGTTACAATTATGCAAAAGTTGGTCAACCTTACTTTCTTGTGAGAGGCAGAACCCCTTCTCAGTTTTCTCAATCTGAACACCTAGATAATCATTAATATGCCCTAAACTTTTCAAAGTGAAATGTCTTTCTAAATTTTTGGCAAAAGTTTCACTCATACGTTTGTTAGGACCAATGTAAACAATATCATCAACATAAACAAGAATAATCTCATAAACTTTACCTTGCCCTTTTGTAAACACGCATTCATCAGAGTCGGAGTTAATAAAGCCCATTGAATTTAATTTGTCAATGAGACAGCGGTGCCACATGAGAGCAGACTGTTTCAATCCATTTAGGCTTTTCTGCAGGTTCCAGACATCCCCTTCTCGGTCCTGGAACCCGGGCGCACTCTTTACGTAGATCTCTTCATTTAGATCAGCATTCAAATAGGCAGTCTCGACGTCAAACTGAAAAACTTCTAAGTTCAAAGCAATAGCGGTAGTTAGGGCAATTTTGACACTTTCATTTTTAACAGTGGGTGAAAATGTATCTGTGTAATCTTCAGGATACACCTGTGAGTACCCCTGTGCTACTAGTCTTGCTTTGTATATCTTTTCATCATTTGGTTTTTGTTTAACCTTGTACACCCAACGTGTGCCAATAATCTTCTTGTTTGTTGGAGGCTTAACTTGTTGGAACACCTTAAGTTTGTTTAAACTGTCCAGTTCATTTTCCATAGCCTCATACCATTTTTCTTGTTCAGATTCAGGCAAATGTCTTATTTGAGAAAAATTCTCAGTAGGAAGTGTAACATTGTTACATAAGAAAGGAAAATATTTGTGTAATACTTGCTGTTGATATCTCTTTGGAGGAGTTCCTTTGGTGGTTTTCTGTGAACGCCTTGGAACCTTGGTCCATCCTTCATCATGATCATCTCCGTCTCCAATTGCATCGTCAGGAACATCATCTGCGACTGTTGAAGACTGTCCATCATCTGGATCATCTGGAACACCTACCTGAGGGTCAGGTTTCACTGCACCTTGAACATCATCTTTAGGAAAATAAACTGAAATACCATTACTGTGTATTCTGGACCAATTAGTATCTTCCTCAAATTTAGCTGAATTAGAAACAACAGCTCTGTGATAAGTGTCAGCAAATTTGTAGTACTTAGAGCTTTCATCAAAACCGATGAATCTCATTCTCTGTGACACTGGACCTCCTTTTCTTCTTTGATCTAGTGGAATGTTAACCATGGCATATGAGCCCAAAATGTGGATGTTTTGAATATCAGGCTTCTTTGCATGAAGCAAATAGTAAGGAGTCTCTTGTATAACACTACTCCACGTTCGGTTAACAATGTAATTAGCGTACCTGAGTGCTTCGCCCCAGTATATATTGTCCATGTCAGCATCCTCTAGAAGACAATGAAACATAGTCTGTAGGACCCCCTGGCGTCTCTCTGCGATCCCATTCAAAGCAGGGGATGATGGTGCTGACGTTTGATGATGGATTCCATTTCTTTTCATCCATCCTCGGAACTGCTGGGACATGAATTCTCCACCACGATCACTCTCGATTCTTCTGATCCGGACATCGTATTGCGTAAGTACCTCTGCAGCAAAGTCTTTAAAGATCTGAAAAGCCTCAGATTTTTGTTTCATTAGAAACACAAAATCATATCTGGAATAACTATCGACAATAGTCAAGAAATACTTACAGTTACCTTTAGTAGGCCGAAATGGACCGACAATGTCGGTGTGGACCAAATCAAAATTGCGTGTAGACAAACGTAGGGCATGCTTGGCAACCGGAGTTGCCTTTGACTTGGCTGAATTGCAAATTTTACAATCAAGATGAACTTTGCAATCACTATCAACTTTAAAACCATTCACAAACTCAGGCATCTTCGCTAAAACTTGAAAAGATATGTAGCCCAAGCGACGGTGCCATCTATGAACACACATGAAATGAAAAGATTTGTTTGTTAATACAGGTTTAACATTAGAAACATCATTGGGGACCCTTTGGACTTCATTGGCTTTAAGAGCCTTTGTATCTATAGTGGCAGCAGGTTTTCTCTCTGGACCTGTGCCTTCGCCCTGTGGAACTTTTATACTTACATCAACCTTTAGAGGAGGATTTGGCTTTAAGTAATAAACACCCCCAATAGGGATACCGGTTGCAAGGATTCTGTCATCCTTCAAGATGTAAGCTTCTGTTAGTGTCTGAGTCACTTTAGTCCCTAAATCTTCATTCAGGCGATACACGGAGTATGTTCCCTTTTGCACTTGGAACGTAGAAAACACGCGAGATGAATTTGTCCAATTCTTTTATGTAGACAGTTCCTTCTCCTTCAACTTTGCACAGATGGGCTGCTACACCAACCACTTCTTTGACATCAGTCTTATGAAATTATGTGAAAAGTTCCTTCTGGTACATGATGTGAATGGTTGCTCCGCTGTCTAATGTCCATAAGTGACGAATGTCATATTGTGGATTTTTGTCTGAAACAGTGTTAAGTAGGAGAGTGTTGACATAAACATGTTTCTCACCTTTTGAGTCTCGTTGAGCTGATCTGGAATTGCTGGAGCCTCGACCCCTGGATCCTCTCGAACGTATTCCTTTGGGCGGAGTAGGATATGGAGGAGATTCAGAATCGCCAGATTGAGAACCTTGGGGGTCGTTGGATTGAGATCGTTGAGCGTCATCTCTCTTTGGTTGTTTCTGGCGTGTATATCTAGAAGGTGTTGTGGTTCAGTCTGGGACCCCTCCGGGAATGGCTGACCTTCTGTCGGTTTCCAGCTCAGAGGGAGAGGCTGAGGAACAGGAGGTGCAGACTGATGAGGAAGAGGAATCCCAGGCTGAAGAAGAAGGACAGCCAGAGTCCCACCAGGGGGAGCTCTCCCCAGCAAGCAGCCTGGATTCCTTAGGGGAAAATGCTCAAGACATCATAGATATGCGACAAAGGAGAGCTAATCAGAGACGGACTCAATTGGCTAAGTATTTCCAGCATTAGAGGTCACAGCTGGGTTTGGGTGTGGTGCTCTTGGGAAAGGATAAAAGGCGGACCCACCCTTCCTGGCTTGTGGAGTTTTATCTTGGAGATTCGTGAGACCTGTCTGTGAACTTTGGTGGCTTACAATCCTGGTTTGTGCCTTGGACTATTGAAACCTTGGGGGGGTGTGCCAGCAAGAAGCTTGTGGTATTGACTGGACATCAGGACCCTGCTGTAACGTATTATAGCCTGTCTGTTGTGAAGACAGGTTTTCCTTTGTGCTTATTTTTCCCAGCTATAAAATACTTTTGGCTTTTACCAGAGTGTCTGGCTGTTTTTTCAGTTGGTGTTGAGGTCTGGGGAAAACCCAGACAGAACAGAAGTGTAGCCCTTTTGTTGATAGCTTTTAGCCAATGTAGGTTTGTATACAAAAGACATAGGTCTGAGTCTAGTGTACATAACCCCTTCTTCAGTTAGCATCTTACAGAGTCTCTGAGTAGTTAATGGCATGCTGTTGAATTTAAAAACAGCTTCTTTCCATTCATGACCGAGGGAATTATGATTGCAGCATTTAATTGCATGTAATCTATGTTATAGCCACGGTCTGATAAGTCTTTGTGCATTGCTAATATCTTAGATAAATGTGGAGCAATTTCTTCTCCAGGCTTTAATTTTGCTGAGAAAAGCTCAGAGATTAACAGAAAGTTTCCCTCGTCAGAAACTGGCCTGAACAGTTCATCCAGTGACTCTAATAATTCTCCTGCAGTAATATCATGTGGGTATCTTACTGATAAATCAGAATCCAAGGACATGAGAATAAGGAGAGTAGATCTTATATCTGATTCCCTTTCTTCCTCAGTCCATTGCCTAATTGGAGGATCAAAAGCTACCAGGTCTTATAATTATGTCCATTGCTTTTTAATTTTGACTCACCTTTTAGCGTTGCTAAGGTGATTGCTTGTCTTGTAGATGCAGCTGGCAAGGCTGCTGGTTGTTGTACTTGTGGTGCAGGAACCGGTGGCAATTGGACTGGCTGAGGCGCCTGGACCGGCAATGGTGGTGAAATTGGCAAGGGGGGTTGTCTCTGTCGCTGTACAGAGTGAGCTGGAATTTCTGGGCGCTCCTTCCGTTGCATCTGTGCAGCTTGGGTCGCCCGCGATGGTTGTGGTCTAACAGCAGATTGATTAGCCACAGTTTCCCTCAAGCGTCTTATTTGATCTGCGAAGGCCTGAAGGAGATCTTTAGAACCAGTAATTGATTTAAATTTGAAATCATGCAATCCACTAGAGGCCGCTGCAGGATAACTTTCTGCAGCTGTTTGGGTATCCTGAGCCCCCCTTAATGTTTCTTGAGGAATGCTTTTGTTCAGAGACACAGCGTGATAGCTTTCACTATCTCTCAGCGCATGCTCGTTTTGGATGTCTATATTAGGAGAGACAGGCATTCCTTTTCTTGTAGACGTGGCCTCTTGGCATTCCTGCGCATGCTCGCTTTGGTTAATGGAGAAATGCCCGAACTCAGTTTTTAAAAGTTTCATTTGAAGTTTGTTGAGTTCCCTTAACTGCTTTCTATAGACACCTAAGTCATCCATGTAATCATCATGTACACTTTTCTGTTTTAATGTTATTGAACTTCCAAGACTATCTAGATAAGTACAGTAAGACTGTACATCTTGGATCCCCTGTTCACAGCGTGCAATTGTGGCTTCAACTCTGTCTAAATCAGAAAGTGATTCTCTGCTCTTGATGGAACTTTGAGATTTTTTATTGTCACAATGCTTAGTGATGATAAAATGCTTCCCTTCGCTTTCAAAGGGAGCTGTGAGGATTGACCGCTTTGAGAAAAGCCGGTACTTGGAGATTCAGAACAGAAAAGGGTTGCTTCCTGAATGTCACATTCTTCACTAGATTTATAGCTAGCATGTTCTGAAATCCTTTCAGCCGTTTGACCCTTGGTTTCCTCCCCCTGTTCCAGTAAATAACTGTGGGAACTTACGGTTTCCTGGGGGGCTGCCAGCTCGGTTGTGCGAAGAGATTTTTGCTCATCCATGATGAAGTTTCTTTTCTCTTCAGAAGTGTGGATGAGTTCCTTCAGATCTTCAAACTGATCATTTGATATCCCATCAATGAAGGATTGGGAAAAAAGTTTCTTCTTCCGCTTGGCCGACATTACAATGAGCACAGTAGCTGTTATTAGAAATCAGCCAGGCTCTGCTTACCATGTCAGATTATAGCAGATTAATCACAGCCCGCGTGAGCTGCAATGAATCAAATCCGGAGGCGATGGATAAAGTTACAAAAAAGGCTTCAAATGAAGTTACTTTTATTAATAGAAAACAATAAAATCAGATTTGCCTGGTCACAGGCTCTTACTGCATGTCTACATAGCTAGAGAGTTAAAAGCAAGATGGAGATTTTCTCCTTCTTCACGAACAAGAGAGGAAGTGATGCTGGCTGTCTAGACAGGATTTTACATCATAATGGGTGGAGCTAAATTAAGATACACAGAGTTAACTATTTAATTACTGAATGTCTCTGAAAGTCTCTGGGGCTGGCAATACACAGCGTGACAAAATCAGCACCTAAAAAACAATAACTTATTGGACCCATATCAGTATAGTTTTACTGAGGGCAAATCATGTCAGACTAATCTCACTGATTTCTTTGACTATGTCACAAAGATGTTGGATGAAGGTGGTGCTTTGGATATTGCCTATCTGAACTTCAGCAAAGCCTTTGATACGGTTCCACATAAAGAGGTAATAGATAAATTAGTGAAGATTGGACTTAATCCCTGGATAGTTCAGTGGATTTGCAGCTGGCTGAAGCATAGACATCAGAGAATTGTTATTAATGGCGAGTATTCTAAGCAGAGACAGGTTACAAGCGGTGTGCCACAAGGGTCTATTCTGGGTCCTATTCTTTTTAATATGTTTATGAGTGACATAGGGGAAGGTTTGGTAGGGAAGGTTTGCCTATTTGCTGATTACTCTAAAGTGTGCAATAGGGTTGATATTCCTGGAGGCGTCTGTAATATGGTAAATGATTTAGCTTTACTTGATAAATGGTCAAAGCAATGTAAACTGCAGTTTAATGTTTCCAAATGTAAAATAATGCACTTGGGGAAAAGGAATCCTCAATCTGAGTAATGTATTGGCAGTTCTGTGTTAGCAAAAATTTCAGAAGAGAAGGATTTAAGGGTTGTGATTTCTGACAGTCTCAAAATGGGTGAGCAGTGTGGTCGGGCGGTAAGAAAAGCAAGTAGGATGCTTGTCAATATAACAAGCAGGAAGGGGGAGATTGTGATCCCACTATATAGAGCGCTGGTGAGACCACATTTGGAATACTGTGTTCAGTTCTGGAGACCTCACCTACAAAAAGGTATTGACAAAATTGAACGGGTCCAAAGACGGGCTACAAGAATGGTGGAAGGTCTTAAGCATAAAACGTATCAGGAAAGATTTAATGAACTCAATCTGTATAGTCTGGAGGACAGAAGGAATAGGGGGAACATGATCGAAACATTTAAATATATTAAAGGGTTAAATAAGGTTCAGGAGGGAAGTGTTTTCAATAGGAAAGTGAGCACAAGAACAAGAAGACACAAGTTAGTTGGAAAGATCAAAAGCAACATGGGAAAATATTATTTTACTGAAAGAATAGTAGATCCTTGGAACAAACTTCCATCATATATGGTTGGTAAATCCACACTAACTGAATTTAAACATGCCTGGGATAAACATATATCCATCCTAAGATAAAATACAGGAAATAGTATAAGGGCAGACTAGATGGACCATGAGGTCTTTTTCTGCCATCAATCTTCTATGTTTCTAACATAGTAGCTACTAGAATTGCTTTCACTCAAAGATGGAATGAAGCAGAAGTTCCAAAAGAAGATGAGGCAATCAGAAAAATAATTGAATGTGCAAAGCTGGACATGATGATTAGGCGGTTGAAAAATCAAGAAGACTTGTAATTTTACAAAATCTGGGATATTTGGTTGAATAGGAGAAATTCTCAATGATTAAAGACTATATAAATTTACTATTTTGAAATGTATATAAATAGAGATATGAAGTAGGTGTTTTCTTTCCTTGGAAATGATCTAACTAACAATTTTTTTTCTTTTTTTTACTATGGAGACTTCTTTTCTGAGTGTTATGTGTTTTGTTTTGTATTTTTATGTATGTGTTTTGTGTTTTGTTTTTGAAAACAATAAAAAATTTAAAAAAGATTTTCATATTAGTATTATAGGTTACTATAATATGATAAATATTTAAGAAATGAAGATGTTTAAAGCATGGATTTATTAATACAGTGATCCCCCGGGTATCGCAATCCCGATCATTGCGAACGGCTATATGGCGATTTTTCAACCCGGAAGTCAAAACACCATCTGCGCATGCGCGCCCTTTTTTTCTATGGCCACGCATACGTAGATGGCGCCAGGCAGATCAGCTGCTGGACGGCTTCCCTGGGTCTTCCCCCTCTTGCTGGCGGGAGGGCGAGCGGCGGGCATCAGCGAGGAGTTTCCCCACTGCCCACGCAAACTCCTCGCTGCCGCTCGCCCGCCCTTCGCCCGCCCACGCCGTTCGCTCGCGCCGCTTCCCAGCTGAGTCCTGAAGCGAATTGGCTTCAGGACTCAGCTGGGAAGCGGCGCGAGCGAGCGGCACGAGCGAACGGCTTGTCCGCCGCCTGCCTGCCCGCGCGCCCGCCCTTCGCCCGCCCACGCCGTTCGCTCGCGCCGCTTCCCAGCTGAGTCCTGAAGCGAATTGGCTTCAGGACTCAGCTGGGAAGCGGCGCGAGCGAGCGGTGCGAGCGAACGGCTTGTCCGCCGCCTGCCTGCCCGCGCGCCCGCCGCTCGCCCGCCCTTCGCCCGCCCACGCCGTTCGCTCGCGCCGCTTCCCAGCTGAGTCCTGAAGCCAATTCGCTTCAGGACTCAGCTGGGAAGCGGCGCGAGCAAACGGCGTGGGCGGGCGAAGGGCGGGTGAGCGGCAGCGAGGAGTTTGCGTGGGCGGTGGGGAAACCCCAATCTTCGGCT
The DNA here is from genome assembly GCF_031021105.1 of Erythrolamprus reginae. Classification (NCBI taxonomy): domain Eukaryota; kingdom Metazoa; phylum Chordata; class Lepidosauria; order Squamata; family Dipsadidae; genus Erythrolamprus; species Erythrolamprus reginae. Next base: position 220,504,024 of record NC_091950.1, read on the forward strand.
CCTCGCTGCTGCGGCGGAAGTAAAAACATCATCTGCGCATGCGCAGATGGTGTTTTTACTTCCGCACCGCTACTTCGCAAAAAACCGATCATTGCGAGGGGTTCTGGAACGGAACCCTCGCAATAATCGGGGGACCACTGTAGTTGTGTTTTTGGTTTTGCTGGTTGTTTTAGTTTTAATAGTAATAGATTTTGGTTTTGTTTTATTATTAATTTCTTTTAATAAAAAAGAGAATTTTTTTCCCTAATTAGGAAAAAGTTGTATAAGGGGTTTTTGTTTCTTTTAAGAAGAATGTATAAGAAGGAGGAGTAGGCATGACGGCCTATCTGGATTTATAAGAGGATAATTATATTAATTGAAATATAAAATAACAGAATAACATAGTGAGAAGAGACCTTATTCTGTCCCAGCATCGAGCCCCAAATAATTACGCAATGTTATCTTGGGTGACATTTGTGAAAAAAAATCAGGCGCTCAGGCATGAAAATCTATCTGTCTGTCTGTCTGTCTGTCTGTCTGTCTGTCTGTCTGTCTATCTATCTATCTATCTATCTATCTATCTATCTATCTATCTATCTATCTATCTAAGGGACTGCCGCTCAGACACTATACTTTTCTGCCCACACCAAAAAAAAAAAATAGAGGGAACATTGCTTGGTACCCTCACTTTTTTCTCTTATTATTTTCTCTAACTGTCTCCTCCGTAAATAGTGCTTCTTTATTCTCCCTTTCATTTAGATATTTACATATTGCATTTATTTGTAGCCATCTTCCCTTACCCAACCACCATTCTCTACGATTTCTACTTGGCCTCCCATCCTTCTCATATAACTGTTCAACCTTAGTTATCCCTCTTTCCTTCCACTCTCCTATAACCCTATTTAAATTTGTTTCATCATCTCTATTTATTACGTATAACGATGACAGTTTTGATTTACCGGTATATAATCCTATTTTCCCCTGCTATTTTTTTCTAAATTTCCATAGTCCCTTTCAGGGGACCCCCTTTTAAATAATGATCTTAAATGGTTTTTATATAAACTATATAATGTATTCTAAATTGGAAAGATAATGTATAAGGTTTCTATCAGTGGTTAACATAGTAACAGATGAGAATTTAAGGGCTTGTAGTGTTATTGTTTCTATAAAAGTAAAATGAGTAAAGAAGAAAAAGAAAAATTATGGTTGAAATTAAAAGAAGAGCCTGGGGCAACATCTTGTTCACAATAAAGTTATTAAAAGGGGAGAAAAAAATGAATATTTGAAAAAAGTAGTAATATAAAATTAAATAAAATTGAAATAAATGAGGGTGATTAATATAATCAATGTAATTTATAATATTAAATCTGTTTGTTCCCTTCTGCTAGAAAACGGCGTGTCCAAGGAGCTCTCCGCAGCCGCCCCAGGGTGGCGGGTGGATATAGAAAGGCTAGCAAAGTCCTTGGAAGGCAGCAAAAGAGGGTGTGTGGGAGAAGCCAAGCTTACGGCGTCCTTTGAAGGCAATGGGGAGGGATGGAAGTCCCTTGCAGTCGGTGTGGTGTGGAGCGTCCCATTGCAGCATCTTCCGTGCTAGAGCCCTCCAGAGAGTGTGCAATTCACCTGCCCCCCCCCCCCCACGGTTGCTTCTGCTTCAGCGGCTTAAAGAGAGTGGTGCCCATGGAGTCCTTAGGCAGCTGTGCCTCCAGGGCAGCAACGTGGAGGCTGGGGGAATTGGGGGTTGGAGGCCACCTCCGGGAGCTTCCCAGCCAGGTGCCTTCCACAGGGCAGGGGCCACAGCTCCCCCCGGTTGTCCCGCGGATCTCTTCCATTCCCCCGGAAAGTCATGCTGCATGCTGAGTCGGGGGGGAGGGCTGAGGAAGAAGAGATGGGGGGAAAGGAGAAGGGTCTCAGCAGCCATCCAGAAGGACTGACAGAAGGACTGGGAGGAAGAGGAAAACTTGCCCTGAGGAACTTTGAGAGCTGCGGGCTCTGGCGCTGAGAAACAGGAGAGAGTTGAACGCACCAAACTGCCTTTCTTTTCTTTTTTTTACTTCACTGGGCTGGCTGAATCCACATGCACACGTGCATGCATGCACATACACTCACACATACACCCGTCATACACACATACACCCGAGAGGGGGAAAGGAGGGAGGGGAACTCAGGATCATACCAGAAAAACCGTGGAAGGAAACTGTTTATATAAAACTCACGCACCGTTCTCGCAATAGACTAAAGGGAACCATTGGAGAGGTAAGGGCCAGGAATTATTATAAAGGGATAGCCAGGACAGAACACAAAACGCCAAGGAAAACTTTTTAACGCACTAAAATCTACAGAAAATAGCAAGAGAATTTCACAGCCATGGCAGTGGTCACCTTGAGCCACGTGTGGGGTGCCGTGGGCAGGCAGCAGCTCTGGAGGCACAGCCACCTAAGGACTCCATGGGCACTGCTCTCTTTTGGCTGCCTCAGCAGAAGTGACTGCAGGGGTGAGGTGAGGTGAATCGTGCGCTCTCTCCCTGAAGGGAAACTACTGGCAGCTATCACTTAAAGTCGTTCACAAGAAAGAAAAAGGGAGACAATGAGGCAGTCTCGCATTTACGTAAATCCCAGTGTATCGACCAGGCTGCCTAGGACGCTTCTAGTTGCGAGCAAAGCAGAGACAGACACCTTCTGCTCATTTCTCCAACAGACAATCCCTCCGCTTGCTCCCGAGTAAAGGTCCTTGGCTCTTTCTCTCTCCCTCCCCATCCCAAATGGCAGCCCTCCTGTGGCGGCAGCAGCAGCATTTGGTGGGCTACCCAGGTTTTTTACCCAGACTGTACAGGGACGGGGCTGGAGAGGAGAGGAGTCGTGGGAGGCTGCGGTTTGAGTTGGGGCCCCTTCAGGTTTCCGAATTGGACTGTTGAATCATTGTCCTTATCCTTAAAAGCCAGGTAGCCTGTCCAGGTCTGGCTGTGTCACTCAGATGTTTAAAAGAGGAGTGATTCGAAATGCCAAGGCGGAAGAAGGGCTGCGCTCGCCGATTAAGAAGCCTTTTCACTTTTTTTGGCCTTTTATTTGTTCTGTGAGGAGCGGAATCAATAGGAGGAGGAGGGCACTCTCCTCCTCACTTCCACTTTTCCTTCCACCATTCCTTCCAATTCTTGAGCCTGCGGGGGGAGTGGGGAGTTAAAGCCAGCTGCTTTGGGTGCCTTGAAGAGACTCCCCCGGAGGAAGCCAGTGCCAGGCATGGAGTGCGAGCCAGGGAGCCTTGTCTGAGGCCGAAGCACCAGTCCTTGCCAGGGCCGGGATTCCACTCTGCCTGCTGCTGCCACCGAAAACACTTTCAAGGAGGGTGGAAGCCCTGCCGGCTGACAAGCTGCCAGGCAGCTTCCTGCATGTGTCAATCCACCCACGAGGCTCCCTTCCGGGCAGCCTGCGCTGTCTCCCCCCCTCCACCCAGCCCTGAACAAGGATCCGAATGCCAGCGGTAACGAGGCAAAAGGGGTGAGGTTTGGGATTGCACGCATTATTCGCTTTTACATTGATTCCTATGGGAAACATTGTTTCATCTTATGAACTTTTCTTCTTACGAACCTGGTCATGGAACGAATTAAGTTTGTAAGAGGAGGTACCACTGTATTTAAATCTGAAAGCATAATATTGATGTATGTGTGTATAAGCACTCTAACATTGAAAATGGAATTTTTGTATTATAAAATAAAAAATTTAAAATTATTTAAAAAGTGAGAGAGAAAGCGGAGCTACTTAATTTATTCTTTGCATCTGTCTTCACACAAAAAGAACAAATACTGTATTTTTCAGAATATAAGACGCACTGGAGTATAAGACACACCTTAGTTTTTAGGGAGGAAAATGGGGGTGGGGGTGTATTCCTACCAGGTATTCATCTGCCTAGCTTCTTTAGTCTGGTCAGATTCAGCACATTATTTTATCCCCTGGTTAGGGCTTTATAAAAACCCTTATTCGGACAGAGTAACAATGAAAGAGCTTGCAAGCTGCTAAGAGCTGGGAACATCATTAGCACCTGGTTAGGGCTGGAAAGAAACATTCTGAGTAAGTAAAGCAATGAAAAAAACCTTGCATAGACTTAGGGCTTGGAAAGCATTATTTGCAGAGAGTAACAATGAAAGAGCTTGCAAGCTGCTGGGAAAATCGTTAGCACCTGGTTAAGGCTGGAAATAAACATTCTGAGTAAGTAAAGCAATGAAAAAAGCCCTGCACAGACATAGGGCTTAGAAAACATTCTTTGCAGAGCCTGCAAGGTAAGAGCTGGGAAGATCGTTAGCAGTTAGTTAGGGCTGGGAAAAAAGGCTACATTCAGAGTTTAAGACGCACCTGAATTTTCAGCCTCTTTTAGGGAGTAAAAAGGTGTGTCTTATACTCTGAAAAATACGGTAGTCCAACCTACCAACAACAGAACCATAAAAGACAGACTAGGAACATAAATTAAAATAGGCAAAAAATAGTAATAGATTAGACAAGTTCAAATCACTAGATCTGATGGATTATTTATTTATTCATTCATTCATTCAGATTTCTGTGCCACCCTTCTCAACCAACTCAGGGTGTCTTACAATATAATAAATGTAATACAAAACGTGTAGAAATCTAATGTCACAATTCTAAAAATTTCTAAACCCCCATTATCTTAAGAAACACAATCATCCACATTCATCCAACTAATTTCACCATTCATGGCCCGAGTTAGATCTTAACACTCATGGCCACCATGCCTGCCAGCAAAGATGCAAAAGAGTCTTCCGAAAGGCCAAGAGGGTGGGGGTGGTGCGAATCTCTGAGGGGAGTTGGTTCCAAAGGACCGGAGCCACTACAGAGAAGACGGACATTGCCTGGCCGATGGGACTGGGAGAAGGCCGATCATGTGTCACCTGACCTTGACATACATGAGGCAGAAGGTGATCCCATAGGTAATCTGGTCTTAAGCCATGTAAGGCTTTATAGGTCATAACCAACACTTTGAATTTCATCCAGAGACCCATTGCTCGTGGAGTGATGTTGAAATGTGGGCAGATCTTGGGAGCCCCACAATAACTAATGCAGCTGCATTTTGCACTGAATACACTTTAAAGGTAGCCCCATGCAGAGAGCATTGCGGTAGTCAAACATCGAGGTGATAAGAGCATGAGTGACTGTGAGAAGTGACTCCCTGTCTAAATAGGTGCGCAACTGGTGGGCCAAGCACAGCCATGCCAACGCCCCCCTTACTACAGCCAAGAGATGGTGTTCTAAATTCAGCTGTGGATTGAGGAGGATGCCCAAGTTGCGGACCCCCTCTGAGGGGGGCAAAAGCTTCCCCCCAGAGTAATGGACAGAGAGGTTGGATTGTCCTTGGGAGGCAAAACCCACAGCCATTCCGTCTTGTCGGGGTTGAGTCTGAGCCTATTAATGCCCATCCAAACCCTCACAGTCTCCAGACACCAGCACTGTTCACTGTTTCACTGAGCTGACATGGGGTGGAGATATAAAGCTGAGTATCATCAGCATACTGATGATAACTCAGTTCGTGTTGTCGGATGATCTCACCTAGCAGTTTCTCACCTAGTAGATATTAAACATCAGGGGCAGGAGAACCGACCTCTGAGAAACCCCACAAGGGACCTCTGGCCTCCTGCCAACACTGACTGCAACCAACCGGAGAGGTAGGAGGTGAACCACCGTAGAACGGTGCTTCAGACACTTGGCCTCTCCAGCCAGTGCAAATGGTATGGTTGATGGTATCAAAAGCTGCTGAGAGGTCAAGAATCACCAGGATAGAGGAGTGACCCCTATCCCCGGCCCGCCAGAGATCATCTGTCAGTGCGACGAAAGCAGTTTCAGTGCAGTAACCAGGCCTGAAATCAGACTGCCGAGGGCCCAGATAATCGTCTTCATCCAAGGACCTTTGGAGCTGGAGTGACACCACCTTCTCAGCAAACTTACCTATAAAGGGAAAGTTAGAGAAAGGACGATAGTTGTTTTATACAGCTGGACCCAGGGAAGGCTTCTTGAGAAGGGGGCACACAATTTCCTCCTTGCAAGGAGCTGGAAAGGACCCCTCCCTTAGAGAAGCATTCAGTTGCCTGGACCCAGCCCTGTGTCACCTCCCTGCTGGCCAAAACCAGCCAGGATGGACATGGGTCCAATAAACAGCTCCCATTGGTTAGTCCACTTCATCAGGCATAACTAGGTCAAACTCCTCCCACACAGCAGGACTAAGATGAGTCTCTGTCACCTCAACTGACTCATTATTATATCCCAGAATTCTGAAGCAGCTAGCAGGTGTGATCTCAGAACCATTAAAACTACCAGAGAACTGGAAAAGTAGTGACATGGTTACCATCTTCAAAAAAGTGGAGGAAATTGATCCAGAAAATTACAGAGCAAACAGCCTTACATCAGTATATGGGAAGATTCTGGAAAAGATCATCAAGCAATGGGGGAAAGGGATCTTGGAGTTCTAATGGACAATCACTTAAATATAAGCCAGCAATGTGCTACAGTCACCCAAAATGTTAATGCAGTTCTAGGCTGCATTAACAGAGGAATAGAATTAAGATCATGTGAAGTGTTACTATTGCTTTATCAATGCGTTGGTGAGGCCACACTTTGTACACACTGAGTATTGCATCCAGTATTCGTTGCTACAATATAAAAAAGATGTTGACACTCGGAAAAGAGTGCAGAGAAGAGCAACAAAGATGATGAGGACGTTGGAAGATGAAGAACAGTTGCAGGAATTGGGTATGTGTAATCTACTGAAAAGAATAGCCGATGTAACAAAATAAGAGTGTTCCAATATTTGAGGGACTTCCACATAGAAGAGGGAGTCAATCTGTAAATACAAATCCCTAGAAGGCAGGACAAGAAGCAGTGGATGGAAACTAATCAAAGCAAGAACCAACCTAGAACTAAGAAGAAATTTCCTGATAGTGAAAAAATTAACCAGTGGAATGGCTTGCTTTCAGAAGTTCTGTATGCTCAATCACTGAAGGATTTTAAAAAGAGATTAGAGAGCCATTAGAGATATGGTATAGGGTCTCCTGCTTGTGCAGACAGTTGGATTAGAAGACCTCCAAAGTCCCTTCCAACTCTGTTATTCTGTTAAAGTTCAGCTCCTAACCCTTCAGCACAACTCTACTCTGACAACCATATCAGCCTCTGAAGACAAAGCCTCACTCTTACATGAGATATTTTAAGTTTTCTAAATAACAGAATAATGGAGAATTTATCTACTCCATTTAAGAATCACCCAATCTGCTTCTTCCAGTGTGGAGGTAAATTATTTCATGGGTGTGAATGCTGTTTACTATCTCTTACGACTATAAAACCTGCCCTTCTGCAGTTAGTCTGTGAAATAATCTAATTCTCATGGGTAAATGTCATTTCCCTTCCTTTTTAAAAAAATAAATAGAAAAATAGATAATTCTCACTTATATTTTGTGATTTTTTTTTTAATGGCAATCAGATGCCATCTAAGATACAGCTTCTTATCCCAAGTCAAATCTGATCCCATTCAACATCTGGTTTTACAAATCATTCCATTTTTTCCCAGGGTAATACTTTTTGGTGTATACAGTATCAAGTGCAATGGTAACTCTTTCTCCCTTTGCATGCAAAGGATTTTCCTGGTTTCAGCCTGTTGTGAATGATATAACTGACAATCCCATTATTTATAGATACTTCTTTGTTAGAGTTTTTTTTTAAATAAACATATAGTTGTACACATCCAATGTTACTAATATTGTAATAGACTAGATCTAAGACTTTTTTATTAGATGCATTACAGTTCAAGTACATGCTATACATATTTCACTGCTGCCCTTGTGAAGGCCCTCTGCCACTGCACACCGATATTTTGATGAACATATTAATCATAGGTAATTAATAAATTAATAAATTGAATAAATTGTTTTTGGTGATAAGAATAAAAAATAATACTTTTGAATATAAGATGAATATAGAAGAGCTATATTCATCTAACTTGTACATAACACATGTATGAACTAATATGTAGAAATGAAACTATACAATAACATTAGAAATATGAAAATTGAAAATTGGTAATTTTGAAATGTGTTTTGTATGAGATATAAAAGATAAAAATTAGTTTTGAACGGATAAAGTGATAGAATTTTTTGTCAAGAAGATAAAATTAGTTTGTATTAAAGAGTAAGAATGATATGGAGAAGTGAAGTAAAATATTTTAAAGTTAGAAATGTATATATATAGTTGGGGGAAAGATCAAAGCAACGTGAGAAAATATTATTTCACTGAAAGAGTAGTAGATCCTTGGAACAAACTTCCAGCAGATGTGGTTGGTAAATCCACCGTAACTGAATTTAAACATGCCTGGGATAAACATGTATCCATTGTAAGATAAAATACAGGAAATAGTATAAGGGCAGACTAGATGGACCATGAGGTCTTTTTCTGCCGTCAGTATTCTATGTTTCTATGTTTCTATATTAGAAATTTACAAAGTTGGAAAAGATCACATCATTGATTGTTGGAAAAGAAGGAGAATAGGAAAAAGGAGAAAGAAAAATCGATTAAAATAGAAATAAAATAAGAAGGGGAAAAGATAGGTATTAAGTGAAATAATTATTTAAAAAATATTGTTAAGAATATGGATGTATGAAGCTCAGAAAGCAAATGGTCACGACATGAGATGTTGAAAGATCAAAAAAATAAATAAAACTTATAGGGGAGAACAGTAGCAGAAATTTCCCTCCGCGTGCCGAACCAGCAGCAATAACTGGTGGTCCATGCTCCCAAACCAGTCTTGTGGTCACCAAAACTTGAAAAAACACCCTCTGTGCATGTAGAAAGATTTCTACACATGAGCAGAGGGTCATTTCCATTAAGTGACACGCATGAGCAAAGTGCGGATGTGCAAAACACACTCTTCCGTTGTGATGCAAATCAGTAGGAAAGGTAAGTAGAACACACCCCTGATCCAAATGTCCATCAAGAGCTTACACCAGCCCAATGTCTGATTTTTTTCAACATAGACCGCCCTGTCCTTAAATGGCTGGGTGGACTGGACATTGACTGGACACTTGAACCACTATAAGCCCATTATTTGCCATACACTAATTAAATAAATAAATGAAATAAAGAACTCCATTTATAGTGTTTGAGCAGTTTATCTGTAGCTAAAGATCTTTTTAAAGAAAAGTAAAAGTATATAAATTTGATGGTGGTGCTACCAATTTTGGTTTGGGGAGTAATTCACTTTTGGTATTTATCATTAATTGCATTTATAATTATAACATGTAAGTTATGATTTAACAGTTCCAGTAGTCAGCATGCAGAGCTCTGTGTAGACTAAATTGTTTCAGAATTTACAGCAGTATCTTTACAATATTTCTGAATCCATCTTTATTCAGGTGGACAATGATACAATTTGGAATGAAGTGCATTCGTTCAGTGCTGCTCGTCTTGCTGTTGGCTGTGTCATAGAGCTTGTATTTAAAGTAGCTACAGGAGAACTTAAGGTTGGTCTGGTATTGATAATATTTTGGCTTTCATTTTTACATGTGAGAGTAATTGGGTTACTTTAAAAAAAAAAATTATTTACAAGACTATACAAAAGACATAACAACATATAAACATCAATAGACAATATACAGTAACAACGGAAAATACATTTAAAAGGTTGGGCGGGTGAACGGCAGATCTATGATAATAAGTTGTGCTATAAATATTCTCAATATCCCGATATTAAATAATTACATTGTATATAAATAAGAGATTCTTAAATCCTACGTGGACTCGTTGCTCCAGAGATTGCGGGTTGCGAGTCCCTCTTGGTGAAGTTGGACTTAGGGGTTCAGGTGGGCTTGTTTCTCACGTACCTACCTCCCAGCTGCATGTCAAAAGCCCTGCCTCTGCTACTCGAGGAGGTAGCCAGGTTGTCTTGGGGGACTTTACCCAGCCGTCACTCGGCAAAACCTCTGGACTGGCAGATGAGTTCATGGCCACCATGACAGCCATGGACCTAACTCAAGTAATATAGTGTCCGACTCACGAGGGGGGACACGCTTCCGACATGGTATTCCTCTCTGAGCAATTGAGTAATGGTCTGAGACTAAGGGGCTTAGATGCGTTGCCTTTGTCCTGGTCAGACCATTTTCTACTACGGCTTGACTTCCTGGCTCCAATCCTTCCCCGCAGGGAGGCGGAACCGATTAAGTTGTTCCGCCCCAGACGCCTGATGGACCCAGAGGGCTTTCAGAAGGCGCTTGGGGTTTTTCCAGATGCACTCGTCCACAGTTCGGCATTGTCTCTTGCTGAGGCCTGGAACAAGGCTGCAGCGGAGGCACTTGACCGGATTGCACCGTTGCAACCTTTCCGCGGTACTAGACCCCGTAGAGCTCCATAGTTCAACGAGGACCTCCGGGAGTTGAAACGCCAGAAGAGACATCTAGAGAAGCGATGGAGGAATAGTAAGTCTGAATCCTATCGAACACTTGTAAGAGCTTTTATTAAGACTTACAAAGTGGCGCTCACGGCGGCAAGATGTGCGTAACATGCCGCATTGATTGCAACAGCGGAATCCCACCCGGCTGCTCTGTTTAGGGTGACCCGCTCCCTTCTTAAACGGGGGAGTTGAGGAGCCCTTACAGAGTAGTGCCGAGGATTTTAACACATTTTTTGCTGATAAAATCGCTCGGATCCGAGTGGACCTTGACTCCAATTGGAGAACAGAGTCGACTGACAATGAGTCAGTTGAGGTGACTGGGGCCTGTACTTGTCCACCTGTCTGGGAAGAGTTTAATCTGGTGACACCTGATAAAGCGGACAAGACCATTGGAGCTGTGAGTTCCGCCACCTGCTTACTGGATCCAGGTCCCTCCTGGCTGGTCTCCGCCAGCAGGGAGGTGACACGGTGCTGGCTCCAGGATATTGTCAACGCTTCTTTGGGGACTGGGTCCATTCTGGATCCCTACAAGGAGGCAATTGTGTCCCCTCCTCAAGAAACCTTCCCTGGACCCAGCCATTCTCAACAACTATCGTCCAGTCTCCAACCTTCCCTTTATGGGAAGGTTATTGAGAAGGTGGTGGCGCTCCAACTCCAACGGTCCTTGGAAGAAGGCGATTATCTAGGTCCTCAGCAGTCAGGATTCAGGCCCGGCTACAGCACGGAAACTGCTTTGGTCGCATTGATGGATGATCTCTGGCGGGCCCGGTACAGCGGTTTATCCTCTGTCCTGGTGCTTCTTGACCTCTCAGCGGCTTTCGATACCATCGACCATGGTATCCTTCTGCGCTGGCTGGAGGGTTTGGGAGTGGGAGGCACTGTTCTTCAGTGGTTCTCCTACCTCTCCGGTCAGTCGCAGTCGGTGTTAGTGTGGGGTCAGAGGTCGACCTCAAGGTTACTCCCTTGTGGGGTACCTCAGGGGTTGGTCCTCTCCCCCCCCCTGCTATTCAATATCTACATGAAACCGCTGGGTGAGATCATCCAGAGCCATGGGGTGAGGTATCATCAGTACCATCAGTATCATCAGATGATACCCAGTTGTACAGCTCCACCCCATGTCCAGTCAACGAAGCAGTGGAAGTGATGTGCCGGTGCCTGGAGGCTGTTGGGGTCTGGATAGGTGTCAATAGACTCAAACTCAACCCGGATAAGACGGAGTGGCTGTGGGTTCTGCCTCCCAAGGACAATCCCACTTGTCCATCCATAATCCTGGGGGGGGGGGAATTATTGACCCCCTCAGAGAGGGTACGCAACCTGGGTATTCTCCTCAATCCACAGCTCACATTAGAGAACCATCTTTCAGCTGTGGTGAGGGGGACGTTTGCCCAGGTTCACCTGGGGCGCCAGTTGCAGCCCTATTTGGATTGGGACTCACTGCTCACAATCACTCATGGCCTCATCACCTCAAGATTCGACTACTGTAATGCTTTCTACATGGGGCTACCTTTGAAAAGTGTTCGGAAACTTCAGATCGTGCAGAATGCAGCTGCGAGAGCAATCATGGGCTTCCCAAGGTATGCCCATGTCACTCCAACACTCTGCAGTCTGCATTGGTTGCCGATCAATTTCCGGTCAGAATTCAAAGTGTTGGTTATGACCTATAAAGCTCTTCATGGCATCGGACCAGAATATCTCCAGGACCGCCTCCTGACGCATGAATCCCAGTGACCAATTAGGTCCCACAGAGTTGGCCTTCTCCGGATCCCATCGACTAAACAATGTCATTTGGCGGGCCCCAGGGGAAGAGCCTTCTCTGTGGCGGCCTCGACCCTCTGGAACCAGCTCCCCCCTGAGATTAGAACTGCCCCCACCCTCCTGGCCTTTTGTAAGCTCCTTAAAACCCACCTCTGCCATCAGACATGGGGGAACTGAGATAACTTCCCCAGGCCTATACAGTGGTACCTCGAGATACGAGTTTAATTCGTTCCGGACCTGGGCTCTTAAGTCGAGCAGCTCTTATCTCGAACGACTTTTCCCCATAGGAATTAATGTAAATAATTTTAATTGGTTCCAGCCCTCAAAAAACTCACAAAGTTAGTCTAAATTATGCAGAAAGACATGTTTTTAATGAAGAAATGTACATGTACATATAAATGAATAATGAAGTTTCTTTCACTTAACTTGTAAACTTTCTTAAACTTTTAAATTTACATATGTTCAACTTCTCTGCCACCCAATCCTGTAGGACAGAGGTCCCCAACCCTTTTTGCACCAGGGACCGGCTTTAAGCGATCAAGAGAGGAATGGGTGAATGAATGGACGGAGGGTGGGAAGGAAGGAAGGAAAGAGGGAAGGAACAGGAACAGAGGAAGGAAGCAAGGAAACTTATGAAAGGGGAGAGTAAGAGAGAAATGAGTGAAGGGAGGGAGGGAGGGAAGAAGGTGGGAAGGAGAAAGAAAAGAAGAAATAGAGGAAGGGAAGGTAAAAGAGAGAAAGAAAAAGAGCAAGAAAGAAAGAAAGAAAGAAAGAAAGAAAGGGGGAAGGGACAGGAACAGAGGAAGGAAGCAAGGAAACTTATGAAAGGGGAGAGTAAGAGAGGAATGAGTGAAGGGAGGGAGGGAGGGAAGAAGGTGGGAAGGAGAAAGAAAAGAAGAAATAGAGGAAGGGAAGGTAAAAGAGAGAAAGAAAAAGAGCAAGAAAGAAAGAAAGAAAGAAAGAAAGGGGGAAGGGACAGGAACAGAGGAAGGAAGCAAGGAAACTTATGAAAGGGGAGAGTAAGAGAGGAATGAGTGAAGGGAGGGAGGGAGGGAAGAAGGTGGGAAGGAGAAAGAAAAGAAGAAATAGAGGAAGGGAAGGTAAAAGAGAGAAAGAAAAAGAGCAAGAAAGAAAGCTGCAAGCACCCCCCCGAGCCCCCCAGGCCGGCTGCAACCTTTTAAAACACGCGCGCCGCTTCGCAGCTGTCTCCTGAAGCCGAATGCGGAAGTTAGCGTTTGGCTTCAGGAGACAGCTCCTTGGCGCTTGTATCTCGAATTTGGGCTTGTAAGTAGAACAAAAATATCTCTCCCCTCCCAGCTCTTATCTCGAGTTGCTCTTAAGTAGAGCAGCTCTTATGTCGGGGTTCCACTGTACTGTTTATATATGGTATGTTGTGTGTATGTGTTCTTAAATTATAGGTTTTTAGTTTTAATTACTAGATTTGTATTGTACATTGTTTTTTCTATTACTGTTGTGAGCTGCCCCGAGTCTACAGAGAGGGGCGGCATACAAATCTAATAAATAAATAAACAAACAAACAAACAAACAAACAAATAAATAAATAAATAAATAAAGTTGAGTATGAAATAGCAGAAAAATTTTAGATAGATAGGTTTGGTTTTAGTATACAGTGATCTCTCGGTTAGCGCGGGGGTTACGATCCAAGACCTCCCGCGCTAACCGATTTCCGCGTTATAGTGGATGCGGAAGTAAAAACCACCATCTGCGCATGTGCGCCATTTTTTTCATGGCCGCACATGCGCAGATGGTGGAGTTTGCGTGTGGGCGGCGGGGAAGACCAAGGGAAGATTCCTTCAGCCGTCCAACAGCTGATCTGCTCCGCAGCGCGGAAGCAGCGAGGAGCCGAAGATGGGGTAAAGGCAAAGGGGAAACCCCATCTTCGGCTCCTCGCTGCTGCCGCGCTGCGGAGCGGATCAGGTGTTGGGCGGTTGAAGGAACCTTCCCTTGGTCTTCCCGCCAGATCACTTGCCGCTTGCCGCTTGCCAGTCCACGCCCCCCTGGATGAGCGGCCCCGCATGGCCCCAGCGCCGGACTCCGAACGCCGAAACCGGAAGGGGCGAAGTGGGGGAGAGTCTGACGGAATGCGACTGACGGAATGCTGAGCCTCCCGTTTTCTCTCCCCCCCCCTCGCCCCTTCGCCTCCCTGTGTTCCTAGGAGAAGTGCTGGTGAGGAGCAGAAGGTCTGTCTTGCCTCAATCCCCAGCACTTCTCCTAGGAACACAGGGAGGCGAAGGGGCGAGGGGGGGGAGAGAAAACGGGAGGCTCAGCATTCCGTCAGTCGCAGCGCTGGCTGTCAACTTTTCTTTTTAGCACTGGGGAGGCAAGTCAGCTCCTGCCCAGTTTTAAAAAGAAAAGTTGACAGCCAGCGATTGTTCCGCTGCCGCCAGCATGGCCTGGCTGGCAGCGGAAGATGTAACGGAGCCCACGGGGGATTCGCCTTCCTCCCACCCGCAGCCGAGACTGATCGTGGGCTCCTTCGCAACCTCGGAGAGCTTCCAGGGCATGAAAGCTCACGAAAACCAGGAAGCTCTCCGAGGTTGCGAAGGAGCCCACGATCAGTCGGCTGCGGGCGGGAGGAAAGCGAATGCCACGGGGCTGGGCTCGGCTCCCCCCTCGGCTCCCCCCCTTACCAGCCCCGCCGCGGAAGGCTCCATTCTGTTCCCTGCCGGCCCGATTGAGCGGCCGGCGGTCTCCATTCAGGGAACAGACGTCCACCCCCTCCTCGGAGTCCCCGGCACCCAGCGTCCCCACGCCGCCTCCACCTCCCGGTAATGCGCCCGACCTCTGCCTCTCTCTTTCTCTCTCATATACCACGCCGGCAACAGGGAGAGAAAGAGAGAGAGAACTAGCGTGGACTTATTTTTTATTTTTTAATATTTTATTTTTTTAATTAATATTTTTTGAAAAACCGCGTTGCAGCGTTTCGCGCTAATCGAGAACGCGCAAATCGAGGGATCACTGTATATCTTATTTCAATCTTTTACTAGAATAGAATAAACACCAGACTGTTATTTTTGTATACATACAATAACAATTGTTAATCAATCAGATTTTTTCTCTTCCCCCCCCCCTTTTCTAACCAGCAGTAGAAAGAGTCCCAGCAGTTATAAAAGACAGAATCTTCGTTATTTCTAAGTTTCATAATTAGTTTGGTCATTTCTGCGCAGCTTCTAATCTTTTCTAATATTAGTCCATCGGGTGGCATGTCATCATTTTTCCACCATTGTGCGAATGCTAGTCTGGCCGCTGTAGTAATATGTATAACTGGATAAATTTGATTTTTTTTTTCAAATTTTGTCTTATGATACCTAAGAGGAAACATTCTGGAGTTTTATCTATCTCTATGTTGATGATTTCATCTAGCCAGATTCCTATTTTTTTCCAGTATGCCTGGGATTTTTCGCATTGCCACCATAAGTGGAAGTATGTACCTTGTTCCTTTAGGCATTTCCAGCAGGTGGGAATTTCTTGTTTACACTCGCTAATTTTACCGGGGTAATGTGCCATCTGTAATACATTTTGATTAAATTTTCTTTATATGGAATGGCTAGTGTCATTTTAAAGTTCCTGCTCCACATACGTTGCCATTCATCAAAGTGAATTTAATGTTTCAGATCTAGATTCCATTTTTTTATATTAATTTTAACTATAGTTGTATCTAGAGTGTTAATTGTTAAACAGCAATAGAAATTTTTAATTAGTTTTTCCTGTGGACCAGTGAATATTTTATCTAACAAATTATCTTTTTCGATACCTAGTGTATGTTTATGTTTTGAAAATTTAGATTGAATTTGAAGATATTCCCACCATTCTGTCTTTTGGCCTATGGTTTCCAATTCTAGTCTTGACTTAATTTCTCCATTGTGGTCCATTATGTCTTTATATCTTATTATAATATTCTTTTTTTGTAGATTAGGGTTTTTGTAGATTAGACGTTTTAAAACACCCGCGCCGCTTCGCAGCTGTCTCCTGAAGCCGAACGCGGAAGTTAGCGTTCGGCTTCAGGAGACAGCTGCGAAGCGGCGCGCCTGTTTTAAAACGATCGGAGCCGGCCTGGGGGCGCTTTCCAGCAACCCCCGAGCCCCCAACCCGGGCTCAGGGGTTGCTGGAAAGCCCCCCCAGGCCGGCTCCAATCGTTTTAAAACAGGCGCGCCGCTTCTCCGCTGACTCCTAAAGCGGGGAAGTTCGCCAGGAGTCAGCTGCGAAGCGGCGCGCCTGTTTTAAAACGATCGGAGCCGGCCTGAAGGATCGGAGCCGGCCTGGGGGGATCGGAGCCGGCCTGGGGGGGCTTTCCCTTTCAGGGCGGGCGAGCGGCGGGCGCGGCAGCAGCGAGGAGTTTGCGTGGGCGGCGGGGAAACCCCAATCTTCGCAGATGGTGTTTTTACTTCCGCAGCGCTACTTCACGAAAACCCGCTCGTTGCGGGGGGTCCTGGAACGGAACCCCCGCAATGATCAGGGGATCACTGTATTCCAATTGTTTGAGCATAAAATTCCAGGAGACATTGTCGAAGGCCTTTTGGGCATCGAGAAAGATTAAAGCCACCTATTTTTCCTTATGAACTTCATAATATTCAAGAATGTCTATTATCGTCCTTATGTTATTTCTTAGTTGCCTGCCTGGAAGGAAGCCATTTTGGTCTGGATGTATAAAATGATTTAAGTATCTTTTGATCCTATTTGCTAATATGGAGGTAAATATTTTATAGTCCACGTTTAATAACGAAATAGGCCTATAATTTGCAATTTCCATCGGGTCGGTATCTTTTTTTGCTATTAAGGCCAAATTGGTGTCAATCCAGGTCAACGGTATTTTGCCTTTCTCTAAAGCATCATTATATACTTCTAATCATAGTTCCCTCTAAGCTGAGTTATGCGCCATAGCGCACTTAGCTGCAGCTGTCAGCGCACGTTTTTTGAACCCTGCCCAGGAGCCAATAGCCTACCTTTTGCAAAAGCCTACCTTTGGCGATTGGCTCCTGGGCAGGATTCAAAAACTGAAAGCCGCAGCTAAGTGCACCATGGCTAAGTGCGCGTGGGGGGGAGGCGGCTGCCTCCCCCTCTGCAGAACCATGCAAGCACGTTGCTGTTGGGGCAGCCGAGGTTGCTGTCAGGGCAGCTGACGTCTCCTGACGTCAAGCCCTGCGCCGGCTGGGGAAGCAGCGCCCTTTTCAAATGCGCCGCTGCTTTCCTCCGTTGCCATGACAACAAGGAAACACAGGAAAATGTCCGGGATTTAAGGCGGCCACCGGGCTGGCTTTGGGGTTGACCGCCCAAGATGCGCCAGCCAGAAGGACGCTGCCCGGTCCCCCCAGCAAGAGGCATGGTGTGGAGAAAGCTTCCTGCGTGGGTCAGGGCGAGGGCTTCCCTGGGCGGCAGGTGCAAAAGCCTCCATTTCCCCTCCCTCCTCCTGTTTTACACAGCCAGGAGTCGAGTATCTTCTGGGCTCTTCTGAGAATCGCAGCAACAGCTGGTGGGTGAGTTGAGAACTGGTCGGAGGAGAGGCTCGGAGCAAGAAAGGCTGCTTGATTTCCTCCGCAGTGAGGAAGCAGAGAAGCAACCAGAATATAGAAAAATACATTGGCGGTCCTGTAGTCCAACCCCCTCCTCAAGCATGAGCCCACAAAGGTTTTTCTTATTTTGAATGTTCCGAGCAGGCTGGCAAGGGGATGGGGAGTGCACGCACCCAACATTGAAAATCACCTTACTCAGCCTCCACTGTGAGAAGAACGGAGAGAGAACGAGAGACAGTGAGAACAACAGACAGAGCAAGTGAGAAAAAGAGAGAGAGAGAAGGAAGGGGAGAGAAAGAGAGATAGCAAGAGAGAGAGAACAAGAGAGGGAAAGAGTGAGAGAGTGAGAGCAAGAAAGAAAGAGAGATGAGAGAGGAAGGAAGAGTGAGAGAGAGTGAGAGAGGAAGAAAGCAAGAGAGAGAGAGAAGAGTAGAAGGAAGAGAGAGAGAGAGAAATGATAGAAAAAAGGGGAGAAAAAAGAGAAATGAGAAATTGAGGCAGAGAATGACAGGAAAGAGAGAGAAACAGAGAGAAGTGACTCTTGATTTAAAAGCATATGGTAAAAGCACTTAAATAATAACAGGAAAAAAAACCCAGCCCTCACCTGTTTTTATTAATAGTTATGTTTTTGGTTTTGCTGGTTGTTTTAGTTTTAATAGTAATGGATTTTGGGTTTTTTTAATTATTAATTTCTTTTAATTAAAAAAGGGAATTTTTTTTCTTATTTATTTATTTATTCATTTATTTTTACTTCTATGCCGCCCAGTCCAGAAGGGACTGCCGCTCAGACACTATATTTTTCTGCCCACACCGAAAAAAAATTAGAGGGAACACTGCTTCTAATAATATCTCTATTGCTTTATCTGGTAAAATTTTATAGAGTTCAATTGGAAGACCGTCCAGACCTGGTGCTTTATTTATATTTTGTTTTTTAATTGTCTCTTTTAGTTCTGCAATTGAGATTCTGGCCTGATTAAATATCTCTAAAAACCTTTGATTTTGAATTTCATCATTTCCCATTCTTTGATTTTCATATAATTTGCTATAAAAGTCTCTGGCAATTTGGTTTTTTTCCCCAGATCATGGCATGGTTCTCCTTCTTTTGTTTTAAGGCAATTTATTAGTTTCTTTTCTTTTTGTTTCTTAAGTTTATTTGCTAACCATTTGCTGGGTTTGTTAGCATTTTCAAAGTTAAATTGTTTGGTGCTTTTTATTTGTTGGGCTAGTTTTTCATTATCAAGCAGGTTTAATTGGTGCTTTGTCCAAGACATTTTCTCTTTTTGTATCACTATTTTGTGGATGCTTTTGGAATTCTTCTTCTAGTATTCTATATTCCTCTTCCAAATTTTCGGTTTTAGGTCTTTTTCTTTTATAAACCTTGGCCATATATGAGATTGTAATTCCCCTGATCACAGCTTTAGCTGCATCCCATAGGTTTTGGAGGTTAGTGTGTTCTTTTAAATTCTCTTGGAAGAAGAAGTTTATTTCTTTTTCTAGTTTTTGTTTGAAGTCCTCATATTTTAAAATAGATTTTTGAAATGTCCATCTATATCCCTTTTTTTGACCTTGCCAGGTTACTCTTAATATGTTATGGTCAGATATAAAGTTTGGCTCTATCTCAATTGTTTCTATTTGTGTATTAAGTACAGTCATTGCCCAAAACATATCTATCCTTGCCCATGATTTATGTCTATTAGAGTAATGGGTAAAAATTTTTATTTGTCAATTCCTTTCTCTCCAACAATCCTTAAGTTTAAAGTCCTTGGTTAATTCAAAAAGAGTTTGGGAGAGTTCTCTTATTTTGTTTTGCTTTCCTTCTATTTTTATAGTCAAGATCTTTATTAATTATTCCATTAAAGTCTCCCATCATGCAAAGGTTTTCTTTAGCATATTCTCTGACTATCGTCTGCAGTTTTTTGTAAAATTTATCTTGGCCTTCATTTGGGGCATACAGGTTAATTAAGGTTATAATTTCTTTATCTTTCTGGATTTCGACTATAAGAATCCTTCCTTCTGAATCCTTATATTTTAAACTAGCTTGGATATTTGCGTTAATATAGAAAATCACACCTCTTTTCTTTTCTTGTGCTAATGATGAAAACAGATTTCCTAATTTATCTCTTTTTAATAGATATACAAATTTACTTTTTATGTGTACTTCTTGTAGCGCAATTATATCTAAGTTGTTTTGGGATAGTTTATTAAGGAGTTTTTTCCTTTTGCTTGGTGAGTTTAAACCATTTATGTTAACGGAGTAAAGATCCAGCCCTGATTTTATTTTTTTTTGCGAAGCATTATCGTGCCTATCTATATTTGGGTCTAGTTGCTCTTATACTTTGAACCTTCTGCGTAGACATCTTTCCTGTCATCTTTTTTCCCTTTGTCAATTGTCTCATGTTTGTTCCCTTCCTGGTCTTCTAATTGTTCTAACGTAGTTGGGGAGTCATTTGTTTCAGTCAAATATCTTCTGTCTAGTGCTCGGTCTCCATTAAAATGTTTTCCGTAAAATTCTTCTGCCTTATCAATCGAGTCAATTTTTATTTTCTTATCTTGCCATGTCACCATAATTCCTTCTGGGACTAGACACCTGAAGATAATATTGTGTCTAGTTAGTTTGGCAGATAAAAAGGCATAGGGTTTGCGTAGATCTCTGACCCGTTTCGGAACCTGTTTTAGGATCTATTGGATCTTCTCTGGCCCTATGAAGAATTTCGTCTCTGACTGATTTTTTAATTAATTTAATATGTACTTCTTTGGATAAGTTATGACGTTTGGCATAGCTAGTATTTATTCTGTACACTTCATCAAGCTCATTAAGCATTTCTTCCTTCTCAGTTCCTAAGGCTTTGGATAAAATGTCTGCCATTATATCAGGGAGGTCCTCACTTTTCTTCTTTTAGATTTTGAAATCGAAGGTAATGGTTAGCTTTCTATGTTTCTAATTGAATTACTGTACTTTCTAGGTCCCTATTCGCCTGTAATAACTTATCGTTAATTCTTCCATGCGCTTATGACCTTGTTCTAGTTTATCCTCTAATTCCTAGATTTCTTATTCATGTTTGAGAATCTGTTGTTGAAATATTTCATGTTTATTGTCCATGTTTTGCATTCTTTCTTTTAGTTCAGTCGTGTCATTCCTAACTTCTCCAATTTCCTTTTTGATGTCATGATGATTTTTAGTCATCATATCCTGTATTTGTAGCAACATTATTTGTTTATTTGTTTGTTTGTTTGTTTATTTATTGGATTTGTATGTCGCCCCACTCTGTAGGCTCGGAGCGGCTAACAACAATGATAAAAACAGCATGTAACAATCCAATCCAATACTAAAATAACTAAAGAAAACCTTATTATAAAAACCAAACGTACATACAGACATACCATGCGTAAATTGTAAAGGCCTAGGGGGAAAGAATATCTCAGTTCCCCCATGCCTGACGGCAGAGGTGGGTTTTAAGGAGCTTACGAAAGGCAAGGAGGGTGGGGGCAATTCTAATCTCCGGGGGGAGTTGGTTCCATAGGGCCGGGGCCGGCACAGAGAAGGCTCTTCCCCTGGGGCCTGCCAAACGACATTGTTTTGTTGACGGGACCCGGAGAAGGCCCACTCTGTGGGACCTAACCGGTCGCTGGGATTCGTGTGGCAGAAGGTGGTCTCGTAGATACCCTGGTCCAGTGCCATGAAGGGCTTTATAGGTGATGACCAACACTTTGAATTGTGACCGGAAATTGATCGGCAACCAATGCAGACTGCGGAGTGTTGGTGTTACATTTTTGGGAAAGCCCATGACTGCTCTCGCAGCTGCATTCTGCACGATCTGAAGTTTCCGAACACTTTTCAAAGGTAGCCCCATGTAGAGAGCATTGCAGTAGTCGAACCTCAAGGTGATGAGGGCATGAATGACTGTGAGCAGTGACTCGCCACAGCTGAAAGATGTTTCTCTAATGTGAGCTGTGGATTCAGGAGGATGCCCAAGTTGCGGACCCTCTCTGAGGGGGTCAATGACTCCCCCCCCCAGGGTGATGGACGGATAGATAGAATTGTCCTTGGGAGGCAAAACCCATAGCCAGTCCGTCTTATCAGGGTTGAGTTTGAGTCTGTTGACACCCATCCACTGGTTTGCTGACTGGACAAGGGGTGGAGATGTAGAGCTGGGTATGATCTGCATACTGATGATACCTCACCCCATGCCCTTGGATGATCTCACCCAGCGGTTTCATGTAGATATTAAATAGCAGGGGGGAGAGGACCGACCCCTGAGGTACCCCACAAGGGAGTAACCTAGAGGTCGACCTCTGACCTCCCACTAACACCAACTGCGACCGACCGGAGAGGTAGGAGGAGAACCACTGAAGAACAGTGCCTCCCACTCCCAACCCCTCCAGCCAGCGCAGAAGGATACCATGGTCTATGGTATCGAAAGCCGCTGAGAGGTCAAGAAGCACCAGGACAGGATAAACCCCTGTCCCGGGCCCGCCAGAGATCATCCATCAGCGCGACCAAAGCAGTTTCCGTGGTGTAGCCGGGCCTGAATCCTGACTGTTGAAATTGTCGTTTCAGCTCAAACTCACCGCTAACGGAGGGGAAAGATGGCGATTTCTCCCTCCTCCCTCGTAAGACCCTTGCAGCAATTCCAAAATTTAAAATATCGCAAATTCCCAAACTTTAACTCACTCGATCTTTTCCGTGACCATCAGCTCCTGATGTGCATTGAGATTAGATCTGTCACCACATTCGCCCTGGCTAGATTGGTTGCTCAATCCTCTCCAGCTGGGAGTACTCTAGGCTGCCATTACGCTCCTATTCTTGAGGCATATGAACTTTCCTGGGGGAAAATGCTGCTCAGTCGGTCAAGCTGCCCCTCCAAAAACCGGACTGCCAGTACCCCCCTATCTTCAGATCCTTTCTCCCTGAATCTGCGGTCCACTAAGAACCGATCGACGCCTGTAGGATGGTGGTGTTGAACGGAGCTTGGCTCCACACAAACCACCCAACTCCACAGTTGGTTCCATACAGAGTGCACAGGCAGTTCCTGGGACCCAAAGAATGGTCCATGTAACAACAATGCTCTGCAAGTTGAATTGGCTGCCAGTCTGCTTCCGGGTGCAATTCAAGATATTGTTATTCACTTTCTGGCATGAGTCCGGGCTACTTGAGAGACCATCTCATCTTACTGATCCCATCCATGCCGGAAAAGCAGGCATGCTGCATAGCCCATCACCCAATTATTGTAGCTAGGAAATTCAGAAAAGGGCACTTCTATTCTGCTAGTTTTTCTCATCATTCGTATCATCCTTTTCCTCCCACTTAGGACTGTATGACTGTAACTTGTTGCTTGTATCCTAAGGTTTTTATTAATATTGATTGTTTCTTCATTGCTTATTTGACCCCTATGACAATCATTAAATGTTGTACCACATGATTGTTGACAAATGGTTTTTTTTTTTCTTTTATGTATGCTGAGAGCATCTGCACCAAGACAAATTCCTTGTGTCTCCAATCACACTTGGCCATAAAATTCTATTCTTCTATTCTATTCTATTATCATCATCATCATCATCATCATCATAATTTATTAGATTTGTATGCTGCCCCTCTCCGAGGACTCGGGTGGCTCACAACAACAATAACAATACAGTACAAATCTAATGGTTAAAATTAAAGTATTTGTTTGCTTGTTTGTTTATTACAGTTGAAAGGGACCTTGTAGGTCATCAAGTCCAACCCGCTGCTTAAGCAGGAAATCCTACAGCACCCCAGCCAAATGACAGTCCAATCTCCTCTTGAAAATGTCCAAAGTTGGGGAGTTCACAACCTCTGCTGGCAGACCGTTCCACTAGTTGATCGCTCTGACTGTCAGGAAGTTCTTCCTTATTTCTAGGTTGAATTTCTCCTTGGTCAGCTTCCAACCGTTGTTCCTCATCTGGCCCTTTGGTGCCCTGGAAAACAGCGTGACCCCCTCCTCTCTGTGGCAACCCCTCAAGTACCTGTAGAGTGCTATCATGTCCCCCCTGGCCCTTCTTTTCTCTAGGCCAGTGTTTCCAAACCTTGGCAACCTGAAGATATTTGGACTTCAACTCCCAGAATTCCCCAGCCAGTGAATGCTGGCTGGGGAATTCTGGGAGTTGAAGTTCAAATATCTTCAGGTTGCTAAGATTGGGAAACAATGCTCTAGGCTATCCATGCCCAGTTCCAGCCATCTCTCTTCATAAGTCTTGGTTTCTAGTCCCCTAATCATTTTGGTTGCTCTTTTCTGCACCTTCTCCAGAGTTTCTAAGTCGCTTTTGAAGTGTGGTGACCAGAACTGAATGTAGTACTCCAGATGTGGTCTGACCAGGTATTAATACTTCTCTGGTCTTGGAGTGTATCCCCCTGTCGATACATCTTAGGATTGTGTTGGCCTTTTAAGCCGCTGCTGCACATTGCTGGCTCATATTTAGTTGATTATCCACCAAGACTCCGAGATCCCTTTCACAGTCACTACTGCTAAGTAGGGTTCCTCCCAGGCTGTATGTGTGTCTAGGATTTTTTTTACCTAGGTGAAGGACTTTACTCTTCTCGATGTGGAACATCATACCTTCTCTGCCCTTGCTTCTGCTTTGTGGAATATCTTTCCCTTCTGGTGTGAGGTCAGTCCTAATACTCCTGATCTTTCATAAGAACCTAAATATCTAGTTCTGCCAGTTAGCTTGGGCTCCAATGGAGGAGCATCCCAATGGAGGAAGTTGATCAATTAAAAATAGATCCCATCTCCTCCCCTGCCTCTACCCTCACCCTCATATTTCTGTGGTCATGTTGCCAGCATGATATCATAGAGTGGTGTTCCTTCCCACCACACATATACATAGATTCATAAACATATATACACAAAGTGGGGAAGGAGGTACCATAATGGACAGCGGCATAATGGACTCAGCAACATGGGAGATCACAAGCTGATTCTAAGCTAATACAGGTGAAACTCGAAAAATTAGAATATCATGCAAATGTTCATTTATTTTAGTACTGCAACTTAAAAAGTGAAACGTAATATATGAGAGAGACTCATTACATGCAAGGCAAGACAGTTCAAGCCATAATGTGTCATAATTGTGGTGATTAGGGGGAACAGCCAGGTGTGGGCTGCTGCCTGGACAGGGAGGAACGCAGTGGGGTAGCAAAAATGGAGCTCCACTCCAGAGCACCCAATTTGCACTGAAAGATGTTGAAAGAAAATGCAGGGCATCCTGCATAAGCCACGCCCACAGTGTGGTAGTAAACATTTTGGTAGCCCTTGAATGGAACAGCTCATGAAAACCCCAAATTCACAATCTCAGAAAATTAGAATATTGTATGCAATCAATAAAACAAGGATTATACATAAAATAATATCATTACCTCTGAAAAGTATAAACATGCATATGTATTCAGTACTTGGTTTCGACCCCTTTTGCAGCAACTACTGCCTCAATGCAAGATGGCATGGAAGGTATCAGGCTATGGCACTGCTGAAGTGTTATGGAAGACTAGGATTCTTCAATAGCGGCCTTCAGCTCTTCTGCATTGTTTGGTCTCATGTCTCTAATCTTTCTCTTGGTAGTGCCCCATAGATTCTGTGTGGTTCAGGTCAGGCGAGTTTGCTGGCCAATCAAGCACAGCAATCCCAGTCACTGAACCAGGTTTTGGTGCTTTTGGCAGTATGGGCAGGTACCAAGTCCTGCTGGAAAATGAAGTCAGCATCCCCAAACAGCTGGTCTGTGGAAGGAAGCACAAAATGTTGCAAAATCTCCCAGTAGACGGCTGCATTGACCCTGGAGTTAATGAAGTACAATGGACCAACACCAGCAGATGACATGGCTCCCCAAATCAACACAGACTGTGGAAACATCAAGCATCTTACAGTGTGGTCCTTGGTTTCCAAATGAGATGCAAAAGTTTCCACACTCTCAATAATGTCCAAAGTATCATAGAGGATGTCTATGGAGATTTTCAATCATCCAGGTCATAGTTGTCTCAAAGGTGTTTTTTTTCTTCAAAAGGCAACTGGACTATTTTTTCATTGAGGAAGGAAAAATAGTTTGCTTCTCATTCAAGAAATTCTTTTAATTCTGATGATGGAGAGATGGAAGAATAGGTACTGACCATTGAGACTGGATGTGGGGGGGGGAGGGAAGGATTGTATTTCTTTGCAGTCATCTGATTGTTAGCCTTCTCTGAGATCTGTTAAGACCACTTGGGGAGTTATCTGCCCTAAAACAGGGTGCAATTAGTTGTGGAATCTTCTTGGAACTGCTGTGCTTTAAACTGGAGATAGATGATTAAATTTGAGGTGAACATAGACTCTTCATGATGCTTCTGTTTGAGATGCGGAAAACACAGATTCATCCCAATCAGTCTGTGCCTTTGTTCAATAATGTTCAACAGTTAATTTTACAATTGAGATGTTGAAAGAGAAAGTGGAACATAAATATAAAGAACTGAAACCACTTCTTCCAACAGAAGTATTGGAGGAGATCACAGAATTTTCTAAGAAGGCACAACTAGCACAGTATAATGAGAGAGAGAGAGGAGAGAGGGAGGGACACAGCAACAGAAGATTCAATCCAGATGAAAGTCGACAGAGACATGTCTTAGAACCTGACCAATAGATGAGAAATCTGTCTGGCAGAGCGTTTACTCCAACAGAATATTTTATCCAAAGGACTAAATTTTGTAGTACCTCAGAATAGTTACCAATTGTAGATCCCATCGGGAACAATAAATTGGCAGAACCAGAGAATAGAATAGAATAGAATTTTATTGGCCAAGTGTGATCGGACACACAAGGAATTTGTCTTGGTGCATATGCTTTCAGCGTATATAAAAGAAAAAGATACATTTGTCAAGAATCATGTGGTACAACACTTAATGATTGTCATAGGGGTCAAATAAGCAATGAAGAAACAATCAATATTAATAAAAATCTTAGGATACAAGCAACAAGTTACAGTCATACAGTCCTAAGTGTGAGGAAAAGGGTGATAGGAATGATGAGAAAAACTAGTAGAATAGAAGTGCAGATTTAGTAAAAAGTCTGACAGTGTTGAGGGAATTATTTGTTTAGTAGAGTGATGGCGTTTGGGGAAAAACTGTTCTTGTGTCTAGTTGTCTTGGTGTGCACTGCTCTGTAGCGATGTTTTGAGGGTAGGAGTTGAAATTGTTTATGTCCAGGATGCGAGAGGTCAGTAAATATTTTTCCCGCCCTCTTTTTGACTCATGCAGTATACAGGTCGTCAATGGAAGGCAGGTTGGCAGCAATTATTTTTTATGCAGTTGTGATTATCCTCTGAAGTCTGTGTCGGTCCTGTTGGATTGCAGCACCAAACCAGACAGTTATAGAGGTGCAGATGACAGACTCAATGATTCCTCTGTAGAACTGTATCAGCAGCTCCTTGGGCAGTTTGAGCTTCCTGAGCTGGTGTAGAAAGAACATTCTTTGTTGTGCTTTTTTTCATGATGTTTTTGATGTTAGGTGACCATTTTAGGTCTTGAGATATGATAGAACCTATGAATTTCAAGGTCTCTACTGTTGATACTGTGTTGTCTAGTATTGTGAGAGGTGGAAGGGTTTCTCCTAAAGTCTACCACCATTTCTATGGTTTTGAGTGTGTTCAGTTCTCGATTGTTCTAGTCACACCACAAGGATAGTTGTTCAACTTCCCATCTGTATGCGGATTCATCATTGTCTCAAATGAGTCCGATCACTGTTGTATCATCTGCAAACTTCAGTAGTTTAACAGATGGATCATTTGAGATGCAGTCCTTAGTGTATAGAGAGAAGAGAAGTGGTGAGAGTACACAGCCTTGGGGGGCACCTGTGCTAATTGTACATGTATCTGATGTGATTTTTTCCTAGCTTCACCTGCTGCTTCCTGTCTGTTAGGAAGCTTGTGATCCACTTACAAGTGTGTTCAGGTACCGCTAGCTGATTTAGTTTGGTTAAGAGAATGTCCGGTACGATGGTATTGAATGCTGAACTGAAGTCCACAAAGAGGACCCTAGCATAGGTCATTGGAGATTCAAGATGTTGAAGGATGTAGTGTAGAGCCATATTAACAGCATCATCTGTTGGTCTATTTGCTCGGTATGCAAATTGAAGGGGGTTTAACAGTGGATCCATGATGGTTTTCCAGTGGAACATCACTAGCCTTTCAAAGGTTTTCATAACTACAGATACTAGAGCAACTGTAGTCATTCAGTTCCTTGATGGAGGGCTTCTTCGGCACTGGGATGATAGTTAAGCATTTGAAGCAGGAAGGAACATAGCACAACTCTAGTGATTTGTTGAAGATTTGGGTGAAGATGGGGGCCAATTGGTCAGCACAGACTTTTAAGCAAGCAGGAGTTACGTTGTCTGGGCCTGGTGCTTTTCCAGGCTTCTGTCTGTGAAATAGATCTTTCACTTCCTTTTATGTGATCACTAAGGGTTATAAACCCAATGGGATGAGTTCAGTTGTAGAAGATTTAGCTGTTGTTGCTGTGTCTGGGATGGAGGTTGTGCAGATAAGTGGTTGTGGTTTCTTTTCAAACCTGTAGTAGAACACATTCAGGTCATCTGCCAATTGCTGATCTCCTTCAGCTTGGGGCAGAACAATTAAAGGTGAAGGTGTTTGCAGCCCTTGCCAGTGCCAAACCACCCCTTTCCAACCTCACAGTTCAGAAAAGAACAACAGTGTCATCCCTAGGAAGAACCGCAAACATCACCTTCTTGCCAGCTGATGAAGGACAATTATCATGAACACAGATGCCAAGATGAACAATTTCCTTAAGCATACTGCCATGTATGAGACTCTGAAGAAAGATCCACCATCGATTTCCTGCAACTACTACTGAAAGACAATGCCATTGATAATACACAATATCTTGCCTGGGGAAGCCACTCCATATACTGAATTCACAAAATCAACAAAGAGAGAATGCCACTAAAACCAATAGTCAGTAGCATCAATTGCCTACAACAGGGGTAGCTAAATTTGGCTCTTCTATGACTTGTGGACTTCAACTCCCAGAATTTCTGAGCTAATCATTGTTGTGGTTGGCTCTGGCCCAGCTCCGGCCCCAGGGAATGTGGAGGTGGAGGCAGGGGAAACGTCAACATGTCTTAGGCCTGTTTTGTTGCCGGCAGAGTCAAGGAGTGCAGTTTCCTCGGACGAAGAAGAAGGTGGGGGTGACTTGGAAGAGGGGGGCTTGGCACACAGCCCAGGAAGCCAATCCCCATTATCTTCGGTCGATTCGGATGACGAAGTGTTAGGCCCACGCAGGCGCAGAATTATGCATCGAAGAGACCAATTGAGGAAATATTACAGGAAATAAGAGAGGCCACCTGTGTTTGGGTGGGGCTCCAGTAATTAGAGCTGCTGCTATAAATAGCAGCATGCTAGTTTGGCCGTTGTGGATGATTATCTGATCGCAGTTCTTCAGGATCGTGCCTCGCTATTTCTGAACTTTGTTTGTGGATTTTTCATGCCTTTGACACCAAAGCAGAGTAAAGTGTGTGTGTTTCACTTCGTTGGAAGAAGGAGGGCTGTGACGTTTCTTCACAGCTAGTAGCTAACTACTTAAGGACTGATTAAGGGACTTGTACAGCCTACAAGGTTGTTTTGGGAAAGAGTGCTCTTTGCAATACAAAAAGGGTGCTTTGTTTCTTTTGAATTTTGTGATAAAGGACATTGTTTTGAACTTTCAAATGTGTGTGTGTCTGAAATTTGTAACCTTGAATTTTTGGGAGGCTTCTATCAGAGTGCCCAGCAGAACAATCAGGCTAGCTCAAGAATTCTGAGAGTTGAAGTCCACATGTCATAGAAGAACCAACCTACTTTTGCCACAAAAACTGGGAAAATTTATTGACTCGAGTATAAGACTCTTTGGAGAGGGGCAGCATACAAATTTTAATAATAATAATAATAATAATAATAATAATAATAATAATAATAATTCCCAGCGGACAGCAGAATTGAGGAGAAGCAGCTAGAGAAATTAGTGAAATACAAAGATCTAAAAATCGAGCTGCAACAACTCTGGCATAAGCCGGTGAAAGTGGTCCCAGTGGTACTTGGCACGCTGGGTGCAGTGCCAAAGGATCTCAGCGAACATTTGAAAACATTGGAATTGACAAAATCTCCATCTGTCAATTGCAAAAGGCAGCTTTACTGGGACCGACAAACATAATTCGCCGCTACATCACACAGTCCTAGGTGCTTGGGAAGCGCTTGGCTTCAGGACTCGGTTTGGAAGCCGCGCAAGTGTTTTAACAGGTCTCTGCCATCATGGGGAGCTTCCTAGCACCCCCCCCGAGCCCCCAACCCGGGTTTGGGGGGTGCTAGGAAGCTCCCATTGTTGGCGGAGACCTTTTAAAACACTCGCGTGGCTTCCAGGACTCGGTTTGGAAGCCGTGCGAGTGTTTTAAAAGGTCTCCGCCAACAATGGGAGCTTCCTAGCACCCCCCCGAGCCCCCAACCCGGGTTTGGGGGGTGCTAGGAAGCTCCCATTGTTGGCGGAGACCTTTTAAAACACTCGCGCGGCTTCCAAACCGAGTCCTGAAGCCAAGCGCCAAAGGCGAACTTCTGCGCTTGGCTTCAGGACTCGGTTTGGAAGCCGCGCGAGTGTTTTAACAGGTCTCCGCCATCATGGGGAGCTTCCTAGCACCCCCCCCCGAGCCCCCAACCCGGGTTTGGGGGGTGCTAGGAAGCTCCCATTGTTGGCGGAGACCTTTTAAAACACTCGCGCGGCTTCAGGACTCAGTTTGGAAGCCGCGCGAGTGTTTTAAAAGGTCTCCGCCATCAATGGGAGCTTCCTAGCACCCCCCCCCCGAGCCCCCAACCCGGGTTTGGGGGGTGCTAGGAAGCTCCCATTGTTGGCGGAGACATTTTAAAACACTCGCGCGGCTTCAGGACTCGGTTTGGAAGCCGCGCGAGTGTTTTAAAAGGTCTCCGCCAACAATGGGAGCTTCCTAGCACCCCCCCCGAGCCCCCAACCCGGGTTTGGGGGGTGCTAGGAAGCTCCCATTGTTGGCGGAGACCTTTTAAAACACTCGCGCGGCTTCCAAACCGAGTCCTGAAGCCAAGCGCAGAGCGCCCTTGGCTTCAGGACTCGGTTTGGAAGCCGCGCGAGTGTTTTAAAAGGTCTCCGCCAACAATGGGAGCTTCCTAGCACCCCCCCCCCGAGCCCCCAACCCGGGTTTGGGGGGTGCTAGGAAGCTCCCATTGTTGGCGGAGACCTTTTAAAACACTCGCGCGGCTTCAGGACTCGGTTTGGAAGCCGCGCGAGTGTTTTAAAAGGTCTCCGCCAACAATGGGAGCTTCCTAGCACCCCCCCCCGAGCCCCCAACCCGGGTTTGGGGGGTGCTAGGAAGCTC
This sequence comes from Erythrolamprus reginae, assembly GCF_031021105.1. Lineage (NCBI taxonomy): Eukaryota > Metazoa > Chordata > Lepidosauria > Squamata > Dipsadidae > Erythrolamprus > Erythrolamprus reginae. The sequence continues at coordinate 220,535,090 of NC_091950.1, forward strand.
CCATTGTTGGCGGAGACCTTTTAAAACACTCGCACGGCTTCAAGACTCGGTTTGGAAGCCGCGCGAGTGTTTTAAAAGGTCTCCGCCAACAATGGGAGCTTCCTAGCACCCCCCCGAGCCCCCAACCCGGGTTTGGGGGGTGCTAGGAAGCTCCCATTGTTGGCGGAGACCTTTTAAAACACTCGCGCGGCTTCCAAACCGAGTCCTGAAGCCAAGCGCAGAGTGCCCTTGGCTTCAGGACTCGGTTTGGAAGCCGCGCGAGTGTTTTAAAAGGTCTCCGCCAACAATGGGAGCTTCCTAGCACCCCCCCCGAGCCCCCAACCCGGGTTTGGGGGGTGCTAGGAAGCTCCCATTGTTGGCGGAGACCTTTTAAAACACTCGCGCGGCTTCAGGACTCGGTTTGGAAGCCGCGCGAGTGTTTTAAAAGGTCTCCGCCAACAATGGGAGCTTCCTAGCACCCCCCCCCGAGCCCCCAACCCGGGTTTGGGGGGTGCTAGGAAGCTCCCATTGTTGGCGGAGACCTTTTAAAACACTCGCGCGGCTTCAGGACTCGGTTTGGAAGCTGCGCGAGTGTTTTAAAAGGTCTCCGCCAACAATGGGAGCTTCCTAGCACCCCCCCCCGAGCCCCCAACCCGGGTTTGGGGGGTGCTAGGAAGCTCCCATTGTTGGCGGAGACCTTTTAAAACACTCGCGCGGCTTCCAAACCGAGTCCTGAAGCCAAGCGCAGAGCGCCCTTGGCTTCAGGACTCGGTTTGGAAGCCGCGCGAGTGTTTTAAAAGGTCTCCGCCAACAATGGGAGCTTCCTAGCACCCCCCAAACCCGGGTTGGGGGCTCGGGGGTGTGCTAGCGAGCCTCCCATGTCGGCGGGGATGTTTTAAAACACCCGCGCGACTTTCCAATGAGTCCCGAAGACAACGCGTTTGTCTTCGGGACTCATTGGAAAGTCGCGCGGGTGTTTTAAAACATCCCCGCCGACATGGGAGGCTCGCTAGCACACCCCCGAACCCCCAACCCGGGTTTGGGGGTGTGCTAGCGAGCCCCTCATGTCGGCGGGGATGTTTTAAAACACCCGCGCCGCCCCCAATCTTAGGCTCCTCGCTAGCGCTGCGGAAGTAAAAACACCCTCTGCACATGCGCAGATGGTGTTTTTACTTCCGCAGCGCTACTTCGCGAAAACCCGCTCGTTGCGGGGGGTCCTGGAACGGAACCCTCGCAAAGAGCGGGGGATCACTGTATATCTAATTTAATGGAAAAAAGGACCAGGGGAGACATGATATCAGTCTTCCAATATCTCAGGGTTTGCCACAAAGAAGAGAGAGTCAACCTATTCTCAAAAGCACCTGAGGGCAGAACAAGAAGCAATGGGTGGAAACTAAACAAGGAAAGAATCAACTTGGAACTAAGGAGAAAATTCCTGACAGTTAGAACATATTGAGGCCTACTACTTCCTCCCCTTCCTAATTTTTTTTTTAATTCTTTCTTTTATCATAACCAAAAACCTCTTAAAATATCTTTAGGAATGTAATAAAACCTGTTATCTTAATCTTCATTACAATAGCATTATAATTTTCTTAATAATTGAGATTTCATATATTATTTAAAAACAAATGCTTAAATCAAACTTCCATATGATAAATATTCAGATTTTCCTTTTAAAACATATTTCTTCTGGGGTGGAGCTTTGTTGAAGCGGAGCTGAAGAGTGAACCGCTGCTCTTCAAGCACGGGTTTTTCTGTTCATAAATAACAAAATCAAGCGCTTTCTTTGGAGGGGCAAGTGCACTGGAGGGGGTAACGCTGTACCCAACAGATGGGCTGCAATCCTCTGTCGGTTTTCGCAATTAAACCCCAAAATTGAACAGAAAAGAAGCTAGTGATAGCTAGCCCAAAGACATGGCCGCCTCTTACAACGAGGAGGAAGGAATTAAGATCGGCTGATATCGGTGTTCATCGGATTGCTTATTATTTTCTGAGTCTTCTTGGAATCCTTTTACAAGCTAAAATATAATCAAGATAGAGAAGCTCCAATTAGGACCTAAGCGGCGATTGAAAGTTTGAGCGGCAACATCAATAAAAGACGGTGAGTCAGTATAAAAGACGGATTTGAATTTACGAGAGTAACGGAAGACTGCAAAGAGATATATTTTGGACTAAATCTAATGAATTAATAAATTATTAAGAGGCATAGACCATCGTATGCTGTCCTTTTCTATTGGCTGTACATCATTTGTTCTTTTAAATAAGATATGGAGAAATTAAACAACAGAAACCTTTTTCCTTTTCTTAATATCCTTATGGAGGGAGAAGAACAAGAAGGAAAATCGTCATCCTGTCTCACCTTCCGCATTTGAGGGCCCCGTTTGTGTTGGAATGAATGGAAGAAATCCGTGCTGTTACCTTTTTGCCCTTTTCGCCCCTCTCTTTGGAAATTAATATTTAAAAACATCAAACGCGGGGGTTGTGGATCTAGAGCTCTTAAAATCCAGTGTGATTAACAAAGGAGAAGTTGGTCGCCACTGCTACGAAGGGAGAAGGGCAAGACTTGTTCCTACGCAGCGTCCTTTCACTTACTTTTCCGGCAACCATAGTTGGAAGATCGTAGGAAGCGGGGCAGCCTCTTTATTGTCCTTTCACAGGTTCAACTGGCGAGATCGTCAAGGAGACAACCAGGTTTCAATTTATTCTATTTGATTTGATTTGACATATGTACTGACTGTGAATGGGGTTTAAAATTTTGTTTAGACCGACATAAAGGGGACCCATCTGGTTAAAAAGATTTACACAAGAGAACGTTGGAAATATATGGATACTGGAAATTACGAAATAGAGATGAAGAAGATAAACTAAGGAATAAATCTACTTCTCAGAACTGAATATAAATAGACTAACTCACTTCAACTGTGGTGACTAATTGAAGAATAAATTTGCGGGACTAAAATTCAGATTTAACTTAATTGATTAATTGGAAATAATTTAATTGAAGACTTTTTAGCTCCAGAGAATTCGATTAGAAATATAGAAAAGTATATACAGTAATAATATTGAAAGTGACATATGATAGAAGATTATTAAACCCTTGATAAAAATTGATATATACATAGGTATACTTAAAAAAAAAGTGACTGAGGGAAAAGAAAAAAGAAAACTAATCAAGCTGTGATATTATTGATAGTGATATTGTACTACAAAACCATAATAACATAGAAAAGTGACTAAGATTGTTATTACATAGACTGTTGAATAAATTGTTTATTGAACTGTTTAATGAATTAATTAATGAATTTTTACTTAATAGACTATAGAATGAATTGCTTATTGAATTGATTAATGAATTAATTAATGGAATGTTAAATGAATTTAATATTAATACTGATGATAAATTACTGATTAGCCTACTACTAGAGATACTGAAAAGAAACTGTAGATACTTTATATTGGATAATACATATTGATACTCATATTGGATTATATTGACAATAGGGATAGAGATAGACAGAGATATATATTATTATATATGTGTTATATGTTTAAAAAAAGAAGACACTTGAGAAATAAGTTAACAGATTGACATTTGATTGTGAAGAATAAGGGAAAGATATTATAAGAATATAACCTAATATTTTCAAAAGAAACTCTCAAAAAGTTTAAATTGTCAACCGGTTGCTGAACTTAAAAAATAAGGAATGGCAACCCAACAAACGATAACCAAATCAATTAGAAAAGGGACTTTAGCTTTGGCATCTCCAGCTGTACAAAAGTCTTCCTCGGCCTCAGATTTAAATATAATTGAGAACAAGGGACAGACCCCTACTTTACAAATACTACAAGATTCACTAAATAAAATTCAAGAATTTATGCTATTATAACAAGAGGCTTCAAATAAGACACAGGAAACTATATTACAAAATCACCAAGAGACAAAAGAAAAATTTGAAGAGGTCAAGGAAAACTTTATTAGGCTTAATGCCACAACTGAGGGTATACAAAAGACGGTTGATAAACATGATACCAAAATAAAGAAAATTGAAGAGACAGTGCAGGATGATTGATTGAAATTTAAGAAAAGTGAAGATGAGCTCAGAAAGATAAATAAAGAGCTAGAAGGAGCAATAGTGCAATTAGAATTTGAAAAGGCCTCACAATATTTAAGACTACAAAATGTGACAGAGGGAAAAGATGAAAATCTATTTGAGACAGTAGTTGAGATCTTTTCAGAGGAATTAAAAATAGACAAAGAATTGACTAGACATATAGATGAAGTATACCGGGTACAGACTAATTATGCGAGGCGCCATCAACTCCGTAGGGAAATTCATATCAGGTCTACTAAAAAAACACTAAGGGATGAAATTTATAAAAGTACAAGGGGTCTAATGTCAAACAAAGGGAAATATATAATGGTGTTAAAACAAATCCCAAGGAAGGTGAGAGAAAAGAGAAGGGATCCACATTATTTCACATCTAAATTAATAAAAAAAGAAATACAATTCAGGTGGTTAGTACTCGAAGGAGTACTGATCACTTGGAAGGGAAAAAGGATAACTATTGAATCACCAGAACAGGCCGACCAATTTATCTCGGAACATCTAAGTAAGGAAGGGGAAAGTAGTAGTGAATTAGAATCAGGAAGCCAAGAAGAAAGAGAATCAGGAGAAGGAGGAAATAGTAAATTGAGAAATAGAAGAGAAGAGAGAATAGAATCCAAACGTGAATTGAGAAGTAGCAAAAGAACGTAGCAATCTAAGAAAATGTATAAACAAATAAAATTGTTTTCTGTAAATATTAATGGTTTGAACTCTCCAAAAAAAAGAGGACAAATATATTGTAAATTAAAAAAAGAAAATGTCGATATCATATGTCTCCAAGAAGTGCATATAAAAATAAAAGATAAACAAATGTTAGAATAACCAAACTTGGGTAAACTGTTTACCTCATTAATGGGGAAAAAAGAGAGGAGTTGCAATCTACGTAAACGACTGGTTAAATCCCCAAATGTTATATAGAGACGAGGAAGGAAGAGTACTGATGATAGAAATTGATACTGGGGGGGGGGAGATATTACTTATTGTGATATATGCACCAAACTCTGATCAAAAAACCTTCTATAAAAATTTACACCAAACAATAATAAAATATGGAAAAGAAAATATTTGCATAGTAGGTGATTTCAATGCGGTAGCAAATATAGGAAAAGATTATTGAGTAAAAGTGGAAAATAGAAAGAAAAAAGAATTACCAACATAATTTAAAGATATTATTGAAGAATACAAATTAAAGGATGTGTGGAGGGAACAACACCAGGAAGAACAAGGATATACTTTCTTTTCCAATCCGCATAAATCTTGGTCTAGGTTAGACATGATATGGACAGATATAACATTAGAAAAAGATATTCTGGATACCAAAATTGAACCAAATTCTTGGGCTGACCACAATCCAATTTCACTTATAATTGAGGGAGGAAAGAGTAAAAAACATAGATGGACAATTGACAATAAAATAATAGAAGAAAAAGATTATAAAGTATGTATGGAAAAAGAATTAGGAATTTTCTTAGATATTAATTGGAACAAAGATACAACAATTCAAAACATTTGGGATACGACAACGGCCTATATAAGAGGATTGAAATAGCTTATACCAGTAAAAGAAATAAAACTAAAATTAAACAACTAATGGAAAATCAGAAAGAGTTAAGGGAGTTGGAAAAGAAATTACATAATGACCCAGAAAATGGGAAAATTAATGAAGAAAAAGAATTATTAAAACGCAAAATAAACCTTTTGATCCAGGAAGATATAGCACAAAAATTTAGACTAACCAAACAAAATTATTTTGAACAGGCGAACAAGACAGGCAGACGGTTAGCCTATAAATTAAAAAAGGAAAAAGAAAAAAGATATATTCAACAATTAGAAGACAAACAAGGAAATAAACAATTTGAAATAGAAAAAAGATATAGCTAAAAACTATTTTCAAGAGCTTTACAAAAAAGATGAAATAAAAGAAGAAATATTAATTTATCTAAATAAAGCTAAATTACCAAATATAACAGAAACAAATATCAATAGGATCGAAGAAGCTATAACAATGTCAGAATTAGAAAATGCTATCAAAAAACAAAACAATAATAAAACTCCTGGGACAGATGGGATCCCTGCAGATTTTTATAAAAAAATACAAGAACATATTAAAGAAATAATGCTAGAAATAATGAATGAAGTATTAAACAAAGGAGAAATCCCACAATCCTGGAGGGAAGGTCTTATTTCACTCATTCCAAAAGACCATACTCAAAAACATTTAATCAAACAATACAGACCAATAGCTTTATTAAATTCAGATTACAAAATTTTTACAACCATAATTGCAGAACGATTTTAAAAGATCAGTAATGAGGTGATACATTCAGATCAAAATGGGTTTCTACCCAACAGAAATATAAGAAATAATATAAGAAATATCATCAACATTTTAGAATACTATAAAGCTCATCCGGAAATTTTTTTAGCTCTAATCTTCCTGGACGCTGAGAAGGCCTTTGATAACTTGAATTGGAAATTCTTAATTAACCAACTGATTAAAATGAACTTTAAAGAAAATTCATAAAAACTATTGAGGCAATCTACTCCCAACAAACAGCGAAAATAATCCTTAACGGAGAATTAACAGAAAGTATCAACATAGAAAAAGGAGTTAGACAAGGTTGTCCCCTTTCCCCCTTAATTTTCATTATGGCGATAGAAATCTTACTAAACCAAATTCACTCCAATAAAAGTATATCAGGACTTAAAATTAAAGGACAAGAAGATAAATTACAGGCTTTTGCCGACGATTTGGTTTTTAACATTGAAGAACCCAACCAATCTGGAATCAAACTTCTTGAAGAAATTTCTGAATTTGGAAAAGTAGCAGGGTTAAAAATCAATAAACAAAAGACTAAAATAATAACTAAAAATTTAAATAATAAAGAAAAACAAGAATTAGAAAACAAACTAGGTCTACAAATAGAGAAAAAAATTAAATATTTGGGAATAAATCTTTCGGCCACAGCCAGTACAATCAAAGAACAGAACTATACAGAATCAATTAAGAAAATACAAACCAAATTAGAAACATGGAAAAAATTACCAATTTCTCTTATCGGGAGAATAGCCACAATAAAAATGTCCATCCTACCAAAGATATTATATCTATTTAGGACAATCCCAATAATGCTTAAGAAGGAATTTTTTTAAAATCTAAATAGAATTTTAGCCAAATTTATATGGAATGGAAAAAAACTGAGAATAAAATTACAACTTCTACAAGACAACAAAAAGCAAGGAAGTTTTGGATTACCAGATTTTGAATTATATTATCACTCATCCTGTATAGACTGGCTAAGAGAGTGGGTAAAACTGGAAAACAAGAGAATTTTAACATTAGAAGGCCATGGCCTAATGATAGGATGGCATGCATTTTTGTGGGACAGTAAAGATAAAGTACATAAATATTTTAGACAACACATAATTAGAAATTTGTTATATGAGATATGGATTAAGATTAAAAGAGCTCACTACTCACAAATCCCAAAATGGTTCTCAAGCATGGAGGCAATTACACATCCAAATACTAAAAGTCTACAAAGGATGGCTAAATATGGGCAATTAATAGATGAAAGAGGTGAACTAGAAAATAGAGACCAATTAGAAAAAGATGGCTTAAAATTGGATTGGTGGCCCTATAGGCAAATAAAATCAAGATTCCAAAAAGATTTAAAAAATAGGTATACAAAGAAGGGACTCCGAATTGGACAAAATAATATTAGGTTAAGACAAGAACATTATTTCTAAATTATACAAATATTTATTAGATTATAAAATGGAAGAATATATAGTCAAAGGGAATCTGGATTAGGAACTTTGGATATAATGTTAATTTGGACAAATGGGATATTATCTGGTCTAAGAACTACAAACTAACAAAATCAGCAGTGTATAGAGAAAACCTATACAAGATGTATTATAGATGGCATCTTCCACTGGCAAGATTAGCACAGATGTACCCAAAATTAAAACCACAATGTTGGAAATGCGAAGAAAAAAGGGGAACATATTACCACATCTGGTGGACCTGCCCAATGATTAAAACATTTTGGTCCAAAATAAAAAGATGGCTGTGGGAAATTCTCAAAATCAAAGTAACCATGAAACCCGAAGCATATTTATTAGACATTATTGATCAAAAATTAGAAAAAGATAAATATTATTTAATAATACATGTTCTAACTGCAGCCAGGATGGCATTAGCACAGTGTTGGAAAGAACCTAGAATACCGGACGACTCACTCATCCTTAAAAAATATTAGATTGTGCAGAAGCAGACGCGCTAACATTAAAATTAAGAAACAAAGAAGACACCGACTACTATAAAATTTAGAAGTATTTGTATGATTGATTTGCAAAAAGAAAAGAAAACTAAAACTACAATACAAATAACAATATACTATTCTAATATATCTTTTCTTTTTATTGTTTCGTTTTGGAAGTTACAATGGATTTCATTATTTATATATCTGTAATTTATTTATAGAAATAATAATTTTTAAGTTACTAATATCAAATATAAACTTAACATAAGGCAGTAAGCAAATAAGGAACTTATGGACAAATTCTTAATAAACCAAGATGAATGATAGAACACCGATAACACAATACCAGATGAAAGACCGGATTAAACTCGGGGTTTTTTCTTCTTTCTCGTCACAAAGCATGAAATAAATATAAGATAATATATTGTTATTTAACATTTGTTGTGATTTTTCTTTTTCTTTCTTTTGTTTTGTTTTGTTCTGTTTCTTTTTTTAATTTTTTATTGTGTTTCTTTTTGATTATATATACTTATGTATTATATTTGTGTACTGTAGCAGGTCTTCTTTTATTGTATGTTATATGTTTTTTAATGAAGAAATTTAATAAAACTTTTTTTAAAATTAAAACATATTTCATAAGTTAAAATTATTACTATCTCAATAGATCAGTAAATAACAATTTGGGATTACTCAATCATTAATTGTTAAATCTTTCTTCTACATGATATTTATCTTGCATATGGAGAAACCACACTCTAAAAAAAGGGTAAATCTATTCATGTGTAGAACAAATGATTAAAGCCAAAATTCATACTATTATATTATCCTAACCTTTGAAATGTTTTAAACAAGTCAGCATTAACAATCCTCTTAGGTATGATAAGTATAGTTGGAAGACAAAGTTTAAATACACAATTATCCCCACTTGAAGCAACATTTTCTTACAAAATAATCTCTTCTGTTACTAGAAATTAATCAAAATTAAATGGGTAACTTACATTTTACTTGTAAAATATGTTGCTGGCTTGCTGGAAGAGATTTCTATTTCTGAGCAGGAGAGGAAACCATGTTTTCATCCACTTTTCCTTACTTCTGAAAGTCCCTTCAACCTTCCCACCCCTTCCCCCAGTGCTTCCTTTCTGTGTAGAGGAGGAACTGTGATTGGTTCAGCCTGCTGCCAATCAGGCAGCTGAGGGGTGTTGCCAGCTGTGCTCTGTTCTGCCAGGCTCTCTGATAGAAGCCTCCTGAAAATTCAAGGGTACAAATTTCAGACACACACGTTTGAAAATTCAAAACAATGTTCTTTATCACAAAATTCAAAAGAAACAAAGTACCCTTTTTGTATTGCAAAGAGCACTCTTCCCCAAAACAACCTTGTAGGCTGTACAAGTCCCTTAATCAGTCCTTAAGTACTTAGCTACCGTGTTTCCCCGATAGTAAGACCCCCCCGATTGTAAGACATATGGGGGGTTTCAGGGGGGTCGGCTTATATAAGCCATACCCCGAAAGTAAGACATATGTCTTACTTTCGGGGAAACACGGTAGATAAACGGTATTGCGGGGGGGGCGATGACATTGCTTCCAAGCTCCCCGCGCGCCCCTCGCCTTCGCTCGCCGCGGCGCCACCGCCTCTTCCCCTGCCGAGGCTCAGCTGCAAGCGGCCAGCGAGGCCGATCGGCTCCAAGGCGAGCGGCCGGAGCTGCGCCCTCCTTCGCCCGCCTCCTTTCCGCTCGCCTCGGAGCCGAGCGGCCTCGCTGGCCGCTTACAGCTGAGCCTCGGCAGGGGAAGAGGCGGTGGCGCCGCGGCGAGCGAAGGCGAGGGGCGCGCAGGGAGCTGCCGGAAAGGAGGCTGGTGAAGGAGGGCGCAGCTCCGGCCGCTCGCCTCGGAGCCGATCGGCCTCGCTGGCCGCTTCCCCTGCCGAGGCTCAGCTGCAAGCGGCCAGCGAGGCCAAGCGGCTCCGAGGCGAGCGGCCGGAGCTGCGCCCTCCTTCACCAGCCTCCTTTCCGGCAGCTCCCTGCGCGCCCCTCGCCTTCGCTCGCCGCGGCGCCACCGCCTCTTCCCCTGCCGAGGCTCAGATGCAAGCGGCCAGCGAGGCTGCTCGGCTCCGAGGCGAGCGGCCGGAGCTGCGCCCTCCTTCGCCCGCCTCCTTTCCGCTTGCCTCGGAGCCGCTCGGCCTCGCTGGCCGCTTGCAGCTGAGCCTCGGCAGGGGAAGAGGCGGTGGCGCCGTGGCGAGCGAAGGCGAGGGGCGCGCAGGGAGCTGCCTGAAAGGAGGCGGGCGAAGGACGGCATAGCGGCGGCCGCTCACCCTTTTTGACTGCCCATCCACCCCTTGACCTGCCTTTAGCCAGCCAGCCGAGCGTCCGTGTCGCCGCGGAGTTGGCCTCCCCTGCCAAGAAACATTGCCGGGAGCGGCGAGGGGATGCTCCCCGCAACCCGCCGAATGTCGAGGTCGGCGCCCGCCTCCTTTCCGGCAGCTCCCCGCGCCCGAAGACGAGCCGGCCCCGGTGCCCGGGACAATTTAAGACATACCCCCAAAGTAAGACACAGTGGGGCTTTTGGGGGTAAAAAGATAGTAAGACACTGCCTTACTATCGGGGAAACACGGTAGTAGTTGTGAAGAAACGTCACTGCCCTCCTTCTTCCAACGAAATGAAATACACACACACTTTACTCTGCTTGGGTGTCAAAGGCGTGAAAAATCCACAAACAAAGTTCAGAAACAGCGAGGCACGATCCTGAAGAACTGCGATCAGATAATCTTCCACAACGGCCAAACTAGCATGCTGCTATTTATAGCAGCAGCTCTAATTACTGGAGCCCCACCCAAACATAGGTGGCCTCTCTTATCTCCTGTAATATTTCCTCAATTGGTCTTTTCTACGCATAACTCTGAGCCTGCGTGGGTCCAAGACTTCCTCATACGAAGCGACCAAAGATAAGGAAGATTGGCTTCCTAGGCTTTGTGCCAAGCCCCCCTCTTCCAAGTCACTCCCATCTTCTTCTTCATCTGAGCAAACTGCACTACCTGCCTCTGTCGGCAATAAAACAGGCCTAGGACATGTTGACATTTCCCCTGCATCCACCTGCACATTCCCTGGGGCAGGAGCTGGGCCAGAGCCAACCACAACAGGCTCTAGCAAGAAAAGAAGCAGCCATACAAAGAAAAAAGCCTTGTCTTGCCAGAGCCATCAGGTTTCCTTCCTACCTGCCTTTCATATCCGAATGCATAGCTTTGGAAAATGCTGCATGGGAGTTTTCAGGTCAGTGACTCGTGTATAAGCCAAGGTTGGATTTTTCAGCACATTTTTTGTGCTGAAAATCTCGGCTTATACTCGAGTATATACGGTAACCACCTTTTAAAAAAAATTTATTGTACATTTTCCTTTATTCTACATCACACTTTCAATCTTGCAACAGCAGTATAGTAGTTGTATCAAGTCCTTTTTCAATATACATGGTGTTGTACATCTAAACATAACCATTATTCGCGTAATCTCTTTCTAGATACATAATATTATACGTCTTAGCTATATTCATTTTTTCCATAGCTATGCCGTAGCGCTCAATACATTCATCACTCTATACATTTTAATTTATAATTGCGTAGATTCCCATAATATTCTTGGACATATTTTTGTAACTGTATTTATTTCTAATTCGTTAATCTTTTGTTGTTCAGTTTCTAATGTCTGCATCTATTATCTATTATAGATATTGAGTAATACACTGTTTTTCCTCTATCTTTAAGTTCCATTGTTAATCTGTCCATTTCAGCACACTCTAATATTTTCTTTATTACCATTATATCTGTAGGTACACTTTTGTTTTTCCAATTTTGTGCACTGCTGTTATTATGTGTAACATTAAATACTGTATATAATTCTTTTATTGTATACCGAATAAGAATAGTTCTGGTTTTACATCTATTTGTTGTGCTATCATCTCCTCTAACCATTCTTTTATCTTTAACCAATATTTTTTCACTAATGCACAGGTCCACCACATACGATAGTAAGATCCATTTGTCTGTTTACATTTCCAACTCTCTGGTGACATGTTTGGGAACATTTTTGCCAATCTTGCTGGTGACAGATGTCATCTATAGAACATTTTGTATAAATTTTCTTTATATGCTGTTGACATTGTTAATTTATAATTTATTTCCCACATTTTTTGCCAGTTACCCACAATTTGTGCCCATACTATAAGTTTCCTTTAAAAATTCTTCTTCTTCCATTTTCAAATTCAATAGGTAATTATAAAATTTCTTTACCCCCTTTTTGTCTTTCCCCAGTTCTTGTGGTTCACTATAGAATTTCTTATATCTCATTTGAATTTGCATATAAGGCAAATTGGACTGGTGAATCCAAGGCAGTTCCCTGATTCTTTAGGTCCTGTTTTGTTTTGTTTTAGGTTGCCTTGTTTGTTTAGCATATCTTTATATCTTATTATTTTATCCAAATCTAAGACATTAGGATAGATTAGGGCTTCCATCGTGGACAGCCAGACCGTTATTTTCATATGATGGTTCAGTTTAATTTTTTCCCATACTAACAACAGAGCATTTCTAAAATAATATATTTGGAAGTAACTGTGTGGTTTCTTTTTCCTGTACCATATAAATGCATGCTATTCCTATTGTAGATCATTCCCTTCTATTGTCAATATCCCTTTATTCTTTAAATTTATCCATTCTTTTAACCATGTAAGCACTGGAGTCAGGTAAACTAAATCTTCCGTTGTTTTTAATATCTTGTAATATTTTCAATTTAGTTCATGTTTTTTTGCCTTGTCAGATAAATGTTGATATCAATCTGTTTAAATCCTTTTTTAAAAAGCCCCTAGCTTTATTGGAAGTACTTGGAATAAAAATATAATTTTGGTTGGATATTCATTTTAGTTATCCAATCAACAGCAATTAAAAAAAATTCCATTTATCCAAAATCTGTCTTTATTTGCTGTATTAAGTTGGTATATTTGTCTTTATATTTAGCTACATGTCCATCTTTTCCATCAATTCAATTTTCTGTTTCTTTACAAGATTCTTAGTCAGTATCTTGGTATTTTCCTTGTATATTTTAAGTCCTGCCACCATACCAAACTCTTCTATTATAATTTTTTTTTACTAATTTGGGTCCTGTTTCTAGGGGTCCTGTTTCCTCCAGAATAAACACTAAGTCATCCACAAATGCTTGTACCTTATATTTTTCTTTTTTTATCTTCAGGCATTTTATTTCCTGATCAGTCCCAATATGACTTCCAATGTTAATATAAATAAGAGTGGACATCCTGTGATTGACAACATCACCCATCTCATCAACAATTTATAGGACTTTGCCAGCAAGATTTGAAAACTAAAATTGGATTCAGATGAAACTATGGTTTCTTATGATATATACAAGACAGTACATTATTTATTTATTTATTGGATTTGTATGCCGCCCCTCTCCAGAGACTTGGGGCGGCTAACAGCAACAATAAAACAGTGTACAATATTAATTTGGTATTGATGATTAAAAATCAATTAATATAAAAACCAAACATACATACATACCATGCATAGAATTGTAAAGGCCTAGGGGGAAAGAGGATCTCAATTCCCCCATGCCTGGTGGCAGAGGTGGGTTTTAAGTTGTTTACGAAAGGCAAGGAGAGTGGGGGCAGTTCTAATCTCTGGGGGGAGTTGGTTCCAGAGGGCTGGGGCCGCCACAGAGAAGGCTCTTCCCCTGGGTCCCGCCAGGCGACATTGCTTAGTTGACGGGACCCGGAGAAGATCCACTCTGTGGGACCTAACTGGTCGCTGGGATTCATGCAGCAGAAGGCGGTCCCTGAGGTAATCTGGTCCGGTGCCATGAAGGGCTTTCAATAGAACTAACCTCAGCCCAGACCACATATGTGCCATGTTGGATTTCTGCCTCATTTTTATTTTAAATACAATGAATGTTTCTACAGACAAAAACATGACTGCGCCATGAGTTTATCTTTGCCTCCCATTGTTGCCCATCTCTACATGGAAGGGGTAGAAATCAAAGCACTAAATTCCTTCATAGGATTTCCGCCCATTAACTGGTATAGGTATGTGGATGATGCTTGAGTCAATATTAAAATATAGGAAGCAGAAGCGTTCACCAAATTCATCAATTCAGTGGACAAATACATTAAATTATCACAGGAAGTTGTTAAGGAAAACAGTTTGGCTTTCCTGGAATGTGCACTGCATGTTAAAGAAGACAGAAGCCTTAACATTGATGTTTATATAGAACCCATGCACAGAGCTCAGTATTCACATTTAGATTCTCCAATGCACTTGCAAGGAGAGTCCAATGTGGGTAATTCTCTAGTCTGATTGGAAGGGACTGAGTTTAATTTAAATATTAGGCGGGTACCGCCACCTAGCCTTCCAGTCTTAAAAAACTCAGTTGCAGTACTCTGAGTTTCTCACTCCTAAACGATTTGCTGTTTAGATTTGTATTTGTAAGTAAGGTTTATCTAACACTTGTTTTTTCTCTATTTTTATTTCAGGAATGAAGTCCTTTATGTGTCAGGGCCCTCTCCGTGCAGCATAGGGTCAATACCCTCTGAGGGCATCACCCTCCCGGCTGCCACTCCTCCCCTGCCATTCTCTCAATGCTGGGATGAATTAATTAGGGCCAGAGCGAGCAACCGGGTCAACAGCCTCCACGGTTACACCCGGGCAACAGGAGGCGGTTGACGTCAAGGAAGTCTTGTCACCTTCGGCAAACATACTGGGCTAAAGGCTTGAAGAATGGATCCCATGCTGGGACACCAAAGCTGGCTTCAAAGGTGTCGCATTCGGGAGCCAACAATTCTCCGGATGGGAGGGGCAGGCCTCTTGAGGGAATGCTGAACTTTGGCAGGGTGCCATAATGAGGCGGGAAGCCTCCATAGTGTACTGCACTGATCCGACAGTTGCCGGGGCAATGGGGGTCGGCCATTTTGAAATGCCCTGGAAAGGCGGGAAGAAGCCAAACTTAACCTGGCAATCCTGCGCATTTTTAAAATGCTGCCTTTGTACTGACGTGGGGCAGGATAGTCTCCCGATCACCACGTCACAGCCGCGACCTCCAAGTCTGCCCGGGAGACATGCATGCGTGTGAAGGGGCTTACCGGCCATTTTTTTGCATTGTGCAAGGAAAGACCAAGTGTGTGACAGAGCTTTACCATCGATCCTGTGAGCGTGAGTGTTTGAAAGGGGAACGAATAATGGCAGACCCATCAGCCCATATAGGGACAGAG
This sequence comes from Erythrolamprus reginae, assembly GCF_031021105.1. Taxonomy (NCBI): domain Eukaryota; kingdom Metazoa; phylum Chordata; class Lepidosauria; order Squamata; family Dipsadidae; genus Erythrolamprus; species Erythrolamprus reginae. The sequence goes on from NC_091950.1 coordinate 220,550,700, forward strand.
TCTATCGCAGCCACTAGACCCAGTACCCCAAAGGAGAAGCCCCAAACGGATAAAACAAGGTCCAAATCCTCTCAAAGCTCCTCACTCAGAGAAGCTGAGAAAAGAATAAGGGCACTTGAAAAACAAGTAGAGGCAACCCAGAGGCAGCTAATACCTACAGCTATCCCATCACTGCCTAGTCTCATCTTGGGGCCTACACCACCGCCAGTCTCCCCCATGATCAGCCGAAGGGTAGCAGGCTCGGCAACAGAAAAGGATTGGTCTCCTGAGTGCCCACCACCACCAGCTCCTTCACCAATACCTGAGACCTACAACCCTCTCAGACAGGCCTCAGTTTGGCCTAACCTTCCACCACCCCCACACACTGTCCAGGTACCACAGTATAAGCAGATGCTGTCAGCAACATTTACCCCATCTGCTGCTGGCCTGCAAAACTCTCAGGAGACATGGCAGAATATGCCCCCAGCTTTGCAAGACCTCATCGCCAACACATATTCACATGGGCTGGCAGCTGGGGTACAACAATACGCCCCAGCGGTGCCTATTCCCATGAGAACCAGGGACCCTTGGGCAGTTCCAGTACCACAGTCCTTCCCAGGATCAATGGATGAGGATATAACACCTAGAGACAATGCTAGTGACGCAGATGACGATCTGTCAGGGGACGAGCAGATTCCAGAAAGCCTGTCTTTACAGGCCTTTTTAAACCGTCCCTGTTCTGGGTTTTGCTTAACGCGAAGCTGACCATTGACCAGGCCACTGAGGGGAAGCAGACCGAAGCTTCCGCAACGACTGCTCCAGCAGGCGGACTATTTGCAGTTCCCAGGAAGGAGGCGGAACATATTCCATCATCCCAGCTCTTTCTGGAGAAGATAAAGCATCCATGGGAGAACACAGAGGCAGCTCAGGGCCCATCAAATGTAGACCGTAAATTTTACACATTCGACCAAGAGATGGAGGCCCTATTAGGCTTCCTGGCTATAGATAAACCGGTGGCAAGCCTAGTATCTAACGTCCTCGTTCCTTCCAATATGTCAGATGGTCTAAAGACCAAGGATAAGAAGGTGGAGAATGTGGTGCATAAAACACACCAAATGGCAACCTGGGCGCTGCGTGCAGCCTCTGCGGCTTCCTTTTTTAATTGAGCCACTATTTTGTGGATTCAGGAAATGCAATCCAGGGTGAATGTGGAAGACGGACGTCTTTGTCAGGATCTGAACAAACTCCTGGCAGCTACCGAATTTTCGGCAGAGTCTGCGGAGAGGGGCGGCATACAAATTTGATTAATACATTTGATTAATAAATAAGATGCCACGGTGAATGCAGAAAAGTTCACCTCCAGAGCAATGGCGTCATCAGTATCGTCACGCAGAATGATATGGCTTCGCAGCTGGCAGGCTGATGTAAAATCAAAGTGGCATCTAGCGTCCTCACCTTTTCAGGGTGAGAAATTGTTTGGCGAGGTCCTAGAGGATGTTCTTACTGAAGATAAAGATAAGAAGAAAGTGCTACCGAGGGCAAACAAAAGACCAGACAGACATTTCAACCCTTTTTCCAGATGACAGCCCTTTCGATCAGAGCCCTCCTTGACCGGCACTTGTTCAAGGACATACTTCCAGGGCTCTTACAATCAGGAAAACTACCGTTCAGACAGACCATACTTCTCAGATTGTAACAAATCCTACCAGCAAGGACGTCACCCCTTTAGAGATTCCAACCCCAGGGGGTTCAGACATAACAAATGACTCAGCAGACCTTTACCCCCTCGGTGGCAGGCTGCAGAATTTCACAAGTTCCTGGGAAACTACGTCTTCTGACGCCTGGGCAATTCTTACGGTGTCCCAGGGCTTGCGGATCAAATTTTCTCAACTTCCCCCAAGCTGCTTCCTTCCATGCCCTTTCATAACAGACCCTCAGAAGAGAACATTGTTATACCGGGAGTTCTCCCATCTCTTAGAGATAGAGGCGATAGAGGAGGCCCCTCACTACCAGCAAGGCAAAGGTTTCTACTCGGTCATATTTGTGATCCCGAAATCCTCAGGGGAATGTCGATTAATTTTGAACCTGCAGCAGTTGAACTTCTATGTGCGATACAGGAGGTTCAAAATGCATTCGCTTCGTTCCATTCTTTTCTCCATATGACACAAGGACTTCCTCACGTCCATAGACTTCAAAGAGGCCTATCTTCATGTGCCCACCTCCCTCAGCCTCCCCTCACAAGCCAGCCTCTGAGATCGCTTGATCTATGAATAAGAAAAGAGGCGTCGGGGCGATGAAAATAGGAGGCATGCGATCCAACCGCCTTACAGCTGAGGAGCGCCGGCAAATGACGGCGAGGTGGCAGTGAACTCTTTCGTGATCGGACTGCCTAAGAGCTGACGGGCTACCTTTAAAGAGCCGGCAGCGGCAGAGGCAAGCGCCCGTCATTTCGATGCTTCGGTTGGGAGCGGAGCGGAACGGGGAGTGTCTGGCAGACCTCCCCAGATGACAAAAGGCGGCGCCTGCCATTTTGCAGCTGAGAAACAACTACGGGGAGTTCCAGGAGCCATTTTGGGTGCTGACAAAGTCGCGCCCGCCATTTTGAGCCTCAGCGAGCAGGGACCCACCCTCCCCTAGAGCTGCAGGGGCCATTTTGTGGAGTTTCTCGAGCCTCACGGATGCAAAGACAGACTCTCCTCATCTGTAGCGACTACATCCTCATAGCGCTTGATAATGCCTCTGTGAGTACAGAATTCTATATCTGCCAGTGCAGTTTATATCATGGCTGACCCTTCCTCTGAAGTCCCCACCGAGGCCTTAGCAGTGAGGAGGAGGCATCAAAGGCCAAAGACAAGGGACATTCCTCCAAGACAAGATCTAAAGCTTCCACCTCTAGCCTTAAAGAAGCTGAGAGGAAAATTAAGACACTGGAGGCACAGCTGGAGGCCGCTCAAAAGCAAGCCTCGTTGCATCCATCTCCCACCCCTCAACCACAGGCCTTAACACACCAGGCCTTCCCTTCGTGGTTCCCCTCTAGCTCCCCAGGAGCATCAGTAGTATCAGCCTACAGCGTTGATCTGTCCCCAGACCGCCAGGCAACACCATACCTGTGCGCTGAGATGAGGGCAGAGAAAAACCCATCTGGTCTGGATCTGGCAGTACCTTCTACTCAGCCATGGTACCAACCAGAGCCTCAATACTCTTCCGCTACGTTTACACCATCAGCAGCAGGATTACGTTCTAACGAGGTTTGGTCTATGGCAAGACCTCAGTAAGCTGATACTCTCGTCCGAATTTTCAGCTGACGCTACACTGAACGTGGCAAAGTTAGCTTCCAGAGTGATGGCCACAACCCTCGCTTCTAGACGCCTACTCTGGTTGCGGAGTTGGCAAGCAGACGCCAAGTCAAAGTGGCGCCTCGCCTCCGCACCCTTCAAAGGAAGCCAGCTGTTTGGGAAGTCACTCAATAAGGTCCTTGTGGAGGACAAAGAGAAGCGAAAGGTTTTGCCAAAATCCGCCAGACGCTCCGACAGATGTCAGACACCCTTCTCCTGCAGGCAGCCCTTTTGACAAGACTTCCTTGACAAACCCCCAGTTTCCAAGGTCATATGTACAAGGGGGATATAACCAAGGAACCAGCAACCAGCCAGGCAATATCAGCAGTCCAGGAAGCCCTTCAAGCCCAAAACCCAGAAAGGGTTCAGAGGACAGAAGTGATTCAGTGAGGGACATTCCTATCGGAGGATGACTCCAGTCCTTTTCCAGGACTTGGGAGAACATCACAAGCGATGTGTGGGCGCTGACCATGGTATCCCAAGGGCTACGAATCAACTTTCTCAGCGCCCTCCCTCAACGATTCCTCTCTTGCCCAGAGATCCGTTGCCCTCAAAAGAGAGCACTCCTACTTCAGGAGGTGAACCACCTGTTCGACATCGGGGCCATAGAGCCGGTTCCCCCAAGACAAAGAGGGCTAGGGTACTATTCGATAGTCTTCATCATACCCAAAGCCTCAGGGGGATGCAGATTGATTCTCAACTTAAAGCAACTCAATCTCTACATGAGGTATTTGAGATTCAAGATGCATTCCCTACGCACCATTCTTTCAGCAATACAACGGGGTGGTTGGTTGACCTCCATCGACCTGAAGGAGGCGTATCTACATGTCCTGGTGCATCCCGACCATCGGAAGTACCTCAGGTTTTGTATCAACAACCAGCGCTACCAGTACCGGGCGATGCCCTTCGGCCTCTCATCCGCCCTGAGGACATTCACCAAATTATTGGATATTCTGACAGCATCTCTCACAGCTCGTTCAATTTGCCTTATGGCTTATTTGGACGACATTGTTATACTCTCAAAAAAAAAACAAACGGGCAGGGGAGGATCTAGAACTGACCACCCAAGTATTGCAGTATCACGGTTTTACAATAAATCTACCCAAGAGCCATTTAACACCAACCATATGTCTACCACACTTGGGCATAATTATAGACACTCGAGCAGGCGAAGTGTACCTGTCAGACAATCGCAAACAGAAGATCCATGGTATGGTGGAACTTCTCCGTCACCAGAAACAAGTGTCCCTAGCCTTTCTGTCTCAGGTATTAGGGACATTCGTTTCTTGTATCAATATTGTACCTTGGGCCTGTCTGCATACCAGGCCACTGCAATGGTTCCTCCTACCCTTTCAGCAGAATGGAACCAGCCACTCCACACGCTTAGTGAGTATAACCAGGAAGGTCAAGCTCTCCCATCCCTGGTGGCAATCAGCGGCACTTCTTCAGGGTACCCCCTTCCTGAATCAGAAGGATGTCATCATCACCACAGATGTGAGCCTTACGGGCTGGGGGTCACATGTCGAAACACAGGTGGCACAAGGTTTATGGACATACAAGGATCTGGCAGAAATAAACATTAATTTCCTGGAGTTGCAGGCCATGTTCTTGGCCCTACAAGCTTTTCAATCTCAGAGTCAGGACAGACACATTTTGATACTCACAGACAATGTGGCCACATCAATCATCAAGGTGGCATGAGATCAGACAGGCTGATACAGCAGGCAGAAGCCCTGATGACCTAGGCAGAAACCGAGCACATCTCTGGAGTGGACAACGTGCAGGCGGATTGGCTCAGCAGATCAACCATACACCCATCGGAATGGCGCCTGGGTACAGATGTCTTTCAGGACATTGTCAACAGATACGGTATGCCACTGGTGGACTTGTTTGCTGCACCACAAAATACACATCTGCCTCACTTTTTCTCCCGCTTCCCTGCACTGGGAGCCAAGTGGGTCAATGCCCTGAGAGCAGCATGGCCGGCAGGTCTTCTTTACGCCTTCCCACCAGTGTCCCTCATTCCCAAGGTTATTGCCAAACTCATATGGGAACGAGCCGAAGTCATCTTCATTGCTCCGTATTGGCTTCGTCAACCATGGTTCACAGATCTTATGGACTTAGTGCTATCACCACCATGGCACCTCCCGAGCCATCGAGTCTCCCTCAGCCAGGGGTCAGTGTTCCATCTGGACCCTCAGTGGTGGAAACCTGTTGCGTGGTGCTTGAGGGGGACCGAATGAGACGAGCAACAATGCCAGACAAAGTAATTTCAACCATACAAGCGGCTCGTAGAACATCAACTACGAGCGGCCTTTTGCCAATTTTGCGCAAGGTTCCATGTGGAACCACAATCCTCGTCGGTAGAGACTGTTACAATTCCTGCAGCCTGGACTCGACAAGGGTCTAGCTCCCAACACCCTGCGCAGACAGGTGGCTGCCATCTCCACCATTTTGAAGATCGATAACTGGAAGTCCATTACCCATCATCCATGGGTTTGGGACTTTTTAAAAGGAGCTTCTAATCTGTGGCCACCAGTAGTACACAGATTCCCAACGTGGGATCTTCCGTCAGTCCTAAATGCATTGTCTGCACCACCATTTGAGCCTTTACAACACATCTCTTTACGACTCTTATTGTTTAAGACAGCCTTCTTGGTGTCCATCATGTTGGCCAGGAGGGTATCAGAACTGGCAGCCCTCTCTGTCAGGCCAGACCTATGTGTATTTCACCCGAATAGGGTAGTGTTACGCCTGGACCTGACTTTTTTGCCAAACGTTAACACGCTATTTCATAGAGCGAAGGAATTCATCCTACTGGATTTTTGTTCTCATGGCTCGCACCCTCTGGAACTGCGCTGGCACAAATTTGATGTGCGTCATGCCTTGAAGATATACATCCGGCAAACTGCTTCACATCATAGAACGGAGGCCCTATTTGTGTCCTTTATGCCATACTCTATGGGCAATAAAGTGTCTCCTTCTTGATTAGCCATTGGGTGAAATCTTGTATTGTGACTGCTTACAAATCACAGTCCTTAATGGTTCCTGAAAACATTACTGCCCATTCTACAAGGAGCGCGGCAACATCAATGGCATGATCTTCTCAGGCTCCTCTAGAGGACATTTAGTTTAGTTTATTTAGATTTGTATGCCACCCCTCTCCGAAGACTCAGGGCGGCTAACAACAATAAAAAACAATGTAACAAATCTAATATTAAAAAGTAATCTAAAAAAACCCAATTTAAGAGACCAATCATACCAACAAACATACCATGTATAATTTCTATAAGCCTAGGGGGAAGGGAGAAAAAATTTTCAATTCCCCCATGCCTGACAACAGAGGTGGGTTTTAAGGAGCTTGCGAAAGGCAAGGAGGGTGGGGGCAACTCTGATATCTGGGGGGAGCTGGTTCCAGAGGGTCGGGGCCGCCACAGAGAAGGCTCTTCTCCTGGGTCCCACCAAATGACATTGTTTAGTTGACGGGACCTGGAGAAGGCCAACTCTGTGGGACCTAACCGGTCGCTGGGATTCGTGCAGCAGGAGGCGGTCCCGGAGATATTCTGGTCCGGTGCCATGAAGGGCTTTATAGGTCATAACCAACACTTTGAATTGTGACCGGAAACTGATCGGGAACAAATGCAAACTGCGGAGTGTTGGAGTAACATGGGCATGCCTTGGGAAGCCCATGATTGCTCTCGCAGCTGCATTCTGCACGATCTGAAGTTTCCGAACACTTTTCAAAGGTAGCCCCATGTAGAGAGCATTACAGTAGTCGAGCCTCGAGGTGATGAGGGCATGAGTGACTGTGAGCAGTGAGTCCCGGTCCAGATAGGGCCGCAACTGGTGCACCAGGCGAACCTGGGCAAACGCCCCCCTCGCCACAGCTGAAAGATGCTTCTTTAATGTGAGCTGTGGATCGAGGAGGACGCCCCGGTTGCGGACCCTCTCCGAAGGGGTCAGTAATTCCCCCCCCCCCCCCCAGGGTTATGGACGGACAGATGGCATTGTCCTTGGGAGGCAGAACCCACAGCCACTCCGTCTTATCCGGGTTGAGCTTGAGTCTGTTGACACCCATCCAGACTCCAACAGCCTCCAGGCACTGGCACATCACTTCCACTGCTTCATTGACTGGACATGGGGTAGAGATGTATAACTGGGTATCATCCGCATACTGATGATACCTCACCCCATGCCCCTGGATGATCTCACCCAGCGATTTCATGTAGATATTAAATAGCAGGGGGGAGAGGACTGACCCCTGAGGCACCCCACAAGGGAGTAACCTCGAGGTCGACCTCTGGCCCCCCACTAACACCAACTGCGACCGACCAGAGAGGTAGGAGGAGAACCACTGGAGAACAGTGCCTCCCACTCTCAACCCCTCCAGTCGGCGCAGAAGGATACCATGGTCGATGGTATCGAAAGCCGCTGAGAGGTCAAGAAGCACCAGGACAGAGGACAAGCCCCTGTCCCGGGCCCGCCAGAGATCATCCATCAACGCGACCAAAGCAGTTTCCGTGCTGTAGCCGGGCCTGAATCCAGACTGCTGGGGACCTAGATAATTGGCTTCTTCCAAGGACCACTGGAGTTGGAGCGCTACCACCTTCTCGACAACCTTCCCCATAAAGGGAAGGTTGGAGACTGGACGGTAGTTATTAAGCACGGCTGGGTCCAGGGAAGGCTTCTTGAGGAGGGGGCGCAGAAGCGCCTCTTTATAGGGTGATGGAAAAACCCCCTCCCCAAGGAAGCGTTGACAATCTCCTGGACCCAGCTCCGTGTCACCTCCCTGCTGTCCGAAACCAGCCAGGTGGGACACGGATCCAGTAAACAGGCGGCGGAACTCACAGCTCCAATGGCCTTGTCCACTTCATCAGGTGTCACCAGATCAAACTCTTCCCAGACAGGTGGACAAGTACGTGCCCCAGTCACCTATGTTTTCCAGTTGGAGTTGAGGTCAGCCCGGATCCGAGCGATTTTATCAGCGAAAAACGTGTTAAAATCCTCGGCACTACTCTGCAAGGGCTCCGCAACTCCCCCCTGGCTAAGAAGGGAGCGAGTCACCCTAAACAGAGCGGCCGTGCGGGATTCCACTGATGCAATCAAGGCGGCATGATACGCGCATCTTGCCGCCTTGAGCGCCACTTTGTAAGTCTTAATGTGAGCTCTTACAAGTGTTCGATCGGATTTGGACCTACTCTTCCTCCATCGCTTCTCTAGACGTCTCTTCTGGCGTTTCAACTCCCGGAGCTCCTCGTTGAACCATGGAGCTCTACGGGGTCTGGCGCCACGGAGAGGTTGCAACGGCGCAATTCAGTCCAGAGCCTCTGCTGCAGCCTTGTTCCAGGCCTCAGCCAGAGACTCTGCCGAGCTGTGTACGAGTGTATCTGGAATAACCCCAAGCGCCGTCTGAAACCCTTCTGGATCTATCAGGCACCTGGGGCGGAACAACCTAATCGGATCCGCCTCCCTGCGGGGAAGGATTGGAGCCAGGAAGTCAAGCCGCAGTAGAAAATGGTCTGACCAGGACAAAGGCAATGCTTCTAAGCCCCTTAGTCTCAGACCATTACTCAGTTGCTCAGACAGGAATACCATTTCGGGTGCGTGCCCTCCCTTGTGAGTCGGACCCTGTACTACTTGGGTCAGGTTCATAGCTGTCACGGTGGCCATGAACTCCTGTGCCAGTCCAGAGGTTTCGCCGACTGACGGCAGATTGAAGTCCCCCAAGACAATAAGTCTGGGGAACTCCACCGCCAACCCGGCTACCTCATCGAGTAGCACAGGCAGGGCCTGTGACACGCAGCTGGGAGGCAGGTACTTGAGAAACAGGCCCACCTGAACCCCTAAGTCGAACTTCACAAGGAGGGACTCGCAACCCGCAATCTCTGGAGCAATGAGTATACGCAGGCCAAGGCTCTCCCTGGCAATAATAGCCACTCCTCCCCCCTTCCCTGGGGTCGAGGCTGATGCCATATCTGAAACCCGGCTGGGCAAATTTCAGAGAGAGGAACTCTTCCCTCCGGGCCCAGCCAGGTTTCAGTTACACAAGCCAGGTTGGCCTCCTCATCCAGGATTAAATCCTGGATGAGGAGAGCTTTATTTACCACCGACCTGGCTTTGAGTAGCAGCAGCTTGAGCCCGGGGCCAGAATTACACTCATCACCAGTACCCAAGGTTGGGTTCACAGAGCCGGAACAAGGGATCATTATTAAGGAACGATCCCTCGTTCCCCTGGAACGGCTAACTCTGTGGCCCCTGCCATACCTGCCTCTCCCCAGCAAGACCAGGATATTCTGACCCTCCGCCACCCCAGACATCGGTGCCCCCTCCCCTCCTGCCTCTCCAGTGTCAGGTAGACTAATTAAATCATTTGTCGAGTGGCCACTTGGACCACTCCAGATACATTCATGAAACATTACAGACTGGACTCGTTTGGGTCCGCTGAGGTGGCCTTTGGCCGAAGAGTGCTGCAGCGGGTATGTGAAACACATACGCCCCTGGTCCAGCCTTCACCCGCCCTATCATCATAATCTTGGGTATATCCCATGTTGGACTTTCCGCAGCAGTGCATTGGAGAAGGACCGTTGAACTTACCTGAATGGTCTTCTCGACGCACTGCAAGGAGAGTCCAAACCCAGCCCGGCCAGTTGGCCCAGGAGCTCAGTTGAAGTTTACTGTTATTGAGTTAATAAAGTTATGTTGTTTGCACTACTCCTTCATTTTATTGATTGAGCTATTGGGGGTAGCAATGGGGTGGAGCTAATTATAATTATTCTAATTTAACTCAGTCCCTAGCCAATCAGGCTGAAGTATTACCCATGTTGGACTCTCCTTGCAGTGCATCGAGAAGACCGTTCAGGTAAGTTCAATGGTCCATCTATGTCTGCAGAACGTAGCCGTTCAGAACATCCAAAGCATTATTCGTGCCTTTCTCAACTCATGCCATGGGTACTAAGGTTTTATCTTAAACCATCAGCCGCTGGCTGCGGGACTGGCAGAAGGTCATCAAATTCCGCAGGGAGTAACTGGACATTCTACTCGTAGTGCTGCCACTTCAGCAGCTTGGGCAACCCAGGCGTCCGTCGAAGACATCTGCAGGGCAGCCACGTAGGCAGCTCCATCTACATTCATTAAACACTATCAAATTGACTCATTTGCCTCTGCGGAGGCGGCCTTTGGGAGGCGTGTGTTACAAAGGGTGTGCTCAACTCCAGCACCCCTGGTCCAGCCTTCTCCCTCCCTATAATTAAGGCTTGGGTATATCCCACATTGGACTCTCCTTGCAAGTGCATTGGAGAAGGACCGTTGAACTTACCTGAATGGTCTTCTCAATGTATTGCAAGGAGAGTCCAAACCCACCCGGCTCTTAGACCAGGGCCACTTTTTTGTTCATTTGTTTATGGTTCTTAAAGTTTCTTTTTGGCCTTCCAGTTGTTTAATAAAAGCTTTTCATGGTTTACTGCTCCTTCATTTTCTTATGGACTGGAAGGCTAGTGGGTGGTACCTGCCTAATATTTAAATTGAACTCAGTCCCGTCCAATCAGACTAGAGAATTACCCACATTGGACTTTCGTTGCAGTGCATCGAGAAAACCGTTCAGGTAAGTTCAATGGTCCTTCTCACCACCCACTAGACCACAAATGTGAGTGTTCAGAACCCTAACCATTGGGATAAAAGTTGCCTATAGTAAAGGGGGGGGGAAATAAAACACATCAGGGAATCCCTCAGAACCTGTGGTTATCCTAACTGGGCTTTCATCAAATTAAAAAAAAGAGATCTAGCAAGACCTCCATTACAGACAAGAAAGAAAACAACAAACATAGCAACATTGTAATTCCATATATAGCAGGAATATCTGAAAAGCTCAAATAGATATATATATATACATACAGTACATATATACAGTGGTCCCCCGAGTTTCGCGATCCCGAACATTGCGAAACGCTATATCGTGATTTTTCAACCCGGAAGTAAAAACACCATCTGCGCATGCGCACCCTTTTTTCTATGGCCACGCATGCGTAGATGGCGTCGGGCAGATCAGCTGCTGGGCGGCTTCCCTGGGTCTTCCCCCTCTTGCTGGCGGAAGGGCGAGCGGCGGGCATCAGCGAGGAGTTTGCGTGGGCGGCGGGGAAACCCCAGCGCCGCTTCCCCGCTGAGTCCTGAAGCCAAACGCGGAAGTTCGCTTCAGGACTCAGCTGGGAAGCGGCGCAAGCGAACGGCGTGGGCGGGCGAAGGGCAGGCGCGCAGGCAGGCAGGCGGCGGACAAGCGGCGGGCGGACAAGCGGCGGGCGCGGCAGCAGCAAGGAGTTTGCGTGGGCGGCGGGGAAACCCCAATCTTCGTCTCCTCGCTGCTGCGGCGGAAGTAAAAACACCATCTGCGCATGCGCAGATGGTGTTTTTACTTCCGCACCGCTACTTCGCGAAAAACCGATCATCGCGAGGCGTCCTGGAACGGAACCCTCGCGATAACCGGGGGACCACTGTACTTTAAACCCAAAAATACACCAAATCAGATGTTTGTCCACCCCAGGACAAAACTCCCAGATACAAACATCAATGTAATATATTTATTTAATTATTAGAGTTGGAAGGTGTCGTACATACTCCTGGTCAGTTGGAGGATGATGAAGAACTTGAGGACTCTGATACAGATAGTGTTTATGAATTATTGGTGGGCCCGGGGTTACAGGTAGTAGAACAGGTGGGAGGCCAGCCACAGGATGTTGCTATGAGTCCAGAATCTAGCGAGGAAGAACCAGACATTCGCTGGGTCGATCCTAAATTCAGAAGAGTCCAAAAACATACGTGTTTGGAAGACGATATTAAGGGGAGGAATGGGTTAAATACTGGAGTGATGTATTTGGTACGTCAGGGGGTCAGTGGAGAAGAAGGATGGAGTTTCAATGTTGTAGAACAAATATGGAAGGTGTTCCCATTCAGCTCCCAAGCAAGCAAACTCATTCTGTGTTATTTTCTAGTCATTTCTGTTGTTTTTGAATCATGCTGTGATTACATAAATCTTGGTGAACGGAAGAAGCTGGGAGGAATGCAAAAGTAATGTAATTAGGAGAGATAATGGGAGAACAAGAAATGTGCTAGTGTGAAGTGTATTTTGAATATGGAAGGAAGAGAATAAAGATGGAGTTTCTTTGTTTCTGAAATACTGCATTTAGTAAAAGTTATTTGTAATAACTAAAATTCTACCAGAAACCAGAACAGAAGGGACCTTTTAGATCATCTAGTCCAACCCCATGCACAAGCAAGAATCCCTATACCATTTTGGAAAAATGGCAGTCCAATTTCCCCTTGAAAGTCTCAGTTGTTGGAGCACTCACAACTTCCTCAGGCAAGCTTTTGATCACTCTCACCATCAGAAGGTACCTCCTTATTTTCAGGTTGAATCTCTCCTAGGTCAGTTTCTGCAACCTGTCTTTGTACGTTTTAGTTTCCAATCCCCTTATCATCCTGGTTGCTCTTTTCTGCACTTTTTCTAGGTGTGGCCTAAATACATGACTTCTGTTCAGTGGAACATCTGCAGCCAACCCTTCTAGTAGAAGCATACCCATCTAGTACACCCATTCTGTTGGGGAAGCCATCACCACCCCACTTCCTTTATGGTGGGCTTGTCCCCCCCCCTTTGGGTTTTCTTTTATTGTTTTTTTGTTTTTGAAGATTTAATGGGACTCAGAGATTATGTTCGATCCCAGTTGTTTTCCAAGCTGTCGAAAAGGGATGGTGGCATTTTCGCCTGTCATCATCTGATGAGGAATCATCAGGATTCCTCATCAGGAATCAAATAGCAGAATTCCACGCTTTAAGGCATCTCTTTATTGGTACTCCAAAGAGGGGGGAGAAGAGGAGGAAGGTTACCCCCCTCCCATTCTTTCTCCTAAAATAGCTGCTTGCATTGGAAGCTAGCCAATTGGTTGATACCTAACTGTCCCAAATGGCAAAAAAGCCAGGAGAAACCATCCTTCTGTGAATGGGCCATGCCAAAGCATGTGGGATGGAGGGGACATGACTCATTGTCCAGTGTGAATAGTGGGGGCATGCCAGGCGAGGAGAAAAATCAGTAGAGAATCACCTGAGGGACGAGCAAATGCCTGTGGAGAAAGAGAGAAGGCTAAGGGTATGAGACGAACAGTAACATTCTGGCTTGCGGATAAGCTTGACATCGTGAGTCCTCCCAAGTGGCCTCAACAGTTCTCAAAATATTTCAAATTCGTGTCTCTATCTAGCACTTGTGAATATTTTACCATTTTCCTTAGACTTATTGCATTTGGAAAGGCTATGGCCTCCATACTTGAGAACCATAATGGTAATTTGGTATAGTGTTGTTTCTTAATTATATTCCAAGTGTCTAAGAGCGATTTTCTAATCAAATGATGTTTAAAATATGAATGTGTAATAGACTTATTATCCCAAATAAAACTGCAACCTGTTTGAATGTTGTGACCTTCCAAAGCTAACAATCTTATATTCTTAAGTTGTATCCATTCTTTGATCTATACTAAAACTGCCGCTTGGTAATATGTTCTGAAGTCGGGTAAGCCCAGTCCACCTTGCTTTTTGCTGTCTTGCATCCATTTAAGTCTAATTCTTGGTTTTTTGCCTTGCCATACAAATTTAGATACTAATTTTTCTAAATTTTTAAAGAAAGTTCCATCTAATTTGATTGGAATTGTTTGAAAAAGATACAGGAATTTAGGTAATATGGACATTTTGACTGCCGCTATTGTTCCTAATAATGAAATTGGAAGTTTAGCCCAGCTCTCTAATTGTAGCTTTGTTTTATTAATTAACAAGTCGTAATTATTTTCTTTTATGGTAATACATTTAGGAGATATATTTATTCCTAAATATTTAATTCTTTCTGTAATTTCTAAATCTAGGTCTCTGGCTAAGCATTCCTTGTCATTCCTTGTCATGTTTTTAGTAATAATTTTGGTTTTGGATTTATTAATTCTAAACCCTGCTATGACTGCATATCTGTTTAACTCATCTATCCGTTTTAGGCTCACTTGAACCAGATTTTTGACAATAAAGACTATATCGTCGGCGAAGGCTTGTAATTTAAATTCTTTTCCCTTGGACTTAAGACCTGTTATCAGATTGTTGTTGCGAATTTGACTTAATAGAATTTCAATGCATAAGATAAAAAGCAAGGGTGATAGGGGACATCCCTGGTGAACTCCCTTAAATATTTGGAAGGTATCTGTAGTGTCTCCATTAATTATTATTTTGGCTGTTTGTTTTGAATATATTGTTTTAATTGCTCTAATAAAATTTGGTCCAAATTTCATCTTATCTAATAATTCAAGTAAAAATTCCCAATTTAGGTTGTCAAATGCTTTTTGTGCGTCCACAAATATTATTGCCATGGCTTTTTTGGGGTGTGTTTCATAATATTCTAAGGCATCTAGAATTATTCTAGTATTATTTTGGATATGTCTATCTAGAAATCAGTCCAAGTTCCCCTTGAAAGTCTCAGGTGTTGGAGCACTCACAACCTCCTCAGGCAAGCTGTTGATCACTCTCACCCTCAGAAGGTTCCTCCTTATTTCAGGTTGAATCTCTCCTAGATCAGTTCCTGCAAACTGTCTTTGTATGTTTTAGTTTCCAATCCCCTTATCATCCTGGTTGCTCTTTTCTGCCCATTTTCTAGGTGTGGTCTAAATACATGACTTCTGTCCAGTGGAACACCTGCAGCCAACCCTTCTAGTAGAGGCATACCCATCTAGTACACCCATTCTGTTGGGGAAGCCATCACCACCCCACTCGCGCCAATTCCTCTATGGTGGGCTTGTCCCCCCCCCTTTGGGTTTTCTTTTATTGTTGTTTTGTTTTTGAAGATTTAATGGGACTCAGAGATTATGTTCGATCCCAGTTGTTTTCTAAGCTGTCGAAAAGGGATCGTGGCATTTTCACCTGTCATCATCTGATGAGGAATCAAATCGCAGAATTCCACGCTTTAGGGCATCTCTTTATCGGTACTCCAAAGGGGGGGGAGAGGAGGAGGAAGGTTACCCCCTCCCATTCTTTCTCCTAAAATGGCTGCCTGCATTGGAAGCTAGCCAATTGATTGATGTCTAACTGTCCCAAATGGCAAAAAAAACAGGAGAATCTGTCCTTCTGTGAATGGGCCAGGCCAAAGCATGTGGGGTGGAGGGGACATGACTCATTGCCCAGTGTGAATAGTGGGGGCATGCCGGGCAAGGAGAAAAATCTTCAAATAGTTTTTTGAAGAAAAAAGCACCTTTGCGAAACTTATGGCAGCTTATTTCATGATTTGATATGAATACCAGTATGGGTTCTTCCTCTGAACCTAACTACAATCACCTAACCACAGTATAAAAAGTTATAACAGCTTTGGAAAAATTTACAGTTCTGTTTACAGGCAGTTGCACCAACCCCATGGTCAGGTCATATCATTTCAGGCATTTGGCAATTGCCCAACATTTGCCACTGGTTGCAGTATCACGGGGTCACATGATCCCATTATGCAACTTTTTTGCTATTTTCTGGCAAAAGTTGCCCTTTGGATAAGCTGAATTCAAGTTTATAACTCTGTGATTCTGGGATGAAATTCAAAAATTTTCCCTACCTGTTTTGTGGGCCTGGCTTGGTGGGTGTGGTAGGGGAGGGATACTGCAAAATCTCCATTCCCACTCCACTTCTGGGGAAGGATATTGCAAAATCTCCATTCCCACCACACTCTGGGGCCAGCCAGATGTGGTATTTGCCAGTTCTTCAAACTACTCAAAATTTCCGCTAATGGTTCTTGAGAACCTGCTGAATTTAACCCCTGCTGTGATTCACTTATAAACAATGGTGACTTGCATAGCAACCATCATAAAAATGGTTATAAAATCAAGTCTGGCCAGATGGTGACTCAGTTTACGACCATAGTGACTTAATTATCAAAATTCTGCACTAAGACTATTTGTATCTGACTAATACAAAAACAGAGTACAGTACTTCAGAAACAATCCAGTAACTTTTCTACAGAAATTTTACATCCTTGGAAAATATGTGGGATTTTTGTGTCTAATCTTTCAAACTGGATTATTTATTTGTTTGTATGTTTGGCTTCCATTTAATAGAATGGATTTGCTGTAGTTCGACCTCCTGGTCACCATGCAGAAGAAAGTACCCCTATGTGAGTATGTGACTATATTTGGACTAGGAATTTTCACTTAGATGGGCAATGTATTGGCTGCTTATAATCTTCCAGAACAGCCTTTGAATGGTGGGGGCAGCCTTTTGTTTTAGCAGTTTCAAAAGTTAGGGTGGGGTTAAGGGCAAAATGGTTGCCATAAGCCTTGCAGAAAGTTAAAGTATCTATTTTACCCTTTCAGAAATGCCAAATGTTTAAACATGCCTCTATTAGAAGGGTTGGTTTGGAAAATAAAGATATAAATAAGAAAACAGGAAAATTTAGCTTTGCCTTTCTGGCAGCATTTCTATATTGACTTCTTAACTGTAACTTAGTTACTGAAAATAATATTTTGTAAATTGTAACTGCCATCAAAAAGTTGTGGATGGAAACAGGATTCTGAAAAGATTTGAACTTTTGGTCAATTAAGTGTTTAAAACAATAATTTGTCATATTGATTAAATGTGTTTTGATTGTTTGTTTTAATATGTAAAATATAACTGTATAGTTTAATTAAAGGTGTATATAGGAAATAGGACTTTCTAAATGTTGAATAGCAGCAAACAAAATTGTAAAACTATTGTTTCCACTGGAAGATTTTTGAAGCTTATATTCAGAATGTCATATTTTCATTTATAAATTCCATTTCTTTTTAGGGGTTTTTGCTATTTTAACTCTGTAGCCATTTCCGCCAAACTTCTCCAGCAGAGACTGAATGTGAACAAAATTCTTATAGTGGATTGGGTAAGTGAACAATTTTTAAAAAAAATATATTACCTTTAGGTTGAACAGGAGCAGCCCAGCCCGCTGAGTATCCATTTTTGTAGCTGCCAGGCCCATTTCCCAGACTCCATTTCCAAAATCTGACCATAATACAGCCTCACTTTTTTATTTTTGCATATTGTCCTGTTCACAATTACATTGCCAGCTATCCACAACTGAAGAATAGGCACAAAATGCAAAATTAACAAAATGTTAAGAAACTTTCAGAGAAAATATTAAAACTTTCAAAGAATACAAAAGTATTTTTTTGCAAAATTGCCAAGTAACAAACATGTCAATTAGGGGAATCAGAATAAAGGAACCATATTTAGTTTTTTGGTTCAGTTAGATAAGAATTCCCAATTATTCTTTTTGGGGGGGCGGAGGGGAGTATAATTTTTTTATTTTTTTTCCTCCATACAAATTTTTTTCAATATATTTCAAAATACCTTGGTGTTACAATAAAAACAATATCAAATTAGTAAAACAAATATAATTGCCCCCCCCCCCCAAATTACTGGTTCCAAATTAATTACTTCCAGTATTCATCAAACCTCCCAAACTTGATCTCTAATTTTGTCATCTAGATATCCAATTTTCTTTTAATTAAATTCCGCATTGATTTGCTTTTAATCTTATTAGACCAATCTTGTCTTCCTCTTGCAAGTCCAGATAGGCCCTTATAACTACTCCTTCTTTTTATACATTTCCCTTATAATAACTAAAAACCCTTAAACTACTTCTTCCTAGCTAATATAAAAAAGATTTATAAACTAAAAAAAAATAGAATAATGAAAAAAAAGAAAAAAGAACCGAACACTATTACTATTAAAATTAAAAAGGAACCAACAAAACAAAAAGCATATATATTGACCAATCCATTATTTTAAACCCTTATTTCTTAAAGCATTCATCATAAAATTATAATCATATGACATTATTATAAAAATCTATCAAAACCGCAATACATTAATAGTGCCTTTCCACATTTGCTTTTCTATATTTCCAAGCTCAATTAATATTCGGAAGCTTAACATTTCACTACCATTAACTTCCATCAATCTTTTACAATTAATAATCTAAATTATCTATAATTTAGATTATTAATTGTGATCTGACACCATTCCAAGCGGTCAGAACACATCTATTCCCAATATAATTTTATACTTCTAATACAATTTTATAAATTCATATTATTATTATTATTATTATTATTATTATTATTATTATTATTACTACTACTTAGATTTGTATGCCGCCCCTCTCCGAAGACTCGGGGCGGCTCACAACACGTGGAAACAAATCATAAATAATCTGACAATTTAAAATATTTAAAGATTTAAGAAAGACCCCATATACTAACAGACATACACACAAGCATACCATATATAAATTAAACATGCCCAGGGGGAGATGTTTCAGTTCCCCCATGCCTGACGGCAAAGGTGGGTTTTAAGGAGTTTACGGAAGGCAGGAAGAGTAGGGGCAGTTCTAATCTCCGGGGGGAGTTGTTTCCAGAGGGCCGGTGCCGCCACAGAGAAGGCTCTTCCCCTGGGGCCCGCCAACCGACATTGTTTCGTTGACGGGACCCGGAGAAGGCCCACTCTGTGGGACCTAATCGGTCGCTGGGATTCGTGCGGCAAAAGGCGGTCTCGGAGATATTCTGGTCCGATGCCATGAAGGGCTTTAAAGGTCATAACCAACACTTTGAATTGTGACTGGAAACTGATCGGCAGCCAATGCAGACTGCGGAGTGATGGTGAAACATGGGCATACCTAGGTAAGCCCATGACTGCTCTCGCAGCTGCATTCTGCACGATCTGAAGTTTCCGAACACTTTTCAGAGGTAGCCCCATGTAGAGAGCATTACAGTAGTCGAACCTCGAGGTGATGAGGGCATGAGTGACTGTGAGCAATGAGTCCCGGTCCAGATAGGGCCGCAACTGGTGCACCAGGCGAACCTGGGCAAACGCCCCCCTCGCCACAGCTGAGAGATGGTTTTCTAATGTGAGCTGTGGATCGAGGAGGACACCCAAGTTGCGGACCCTCTCTGAGGGGGGCAATGATGCCCCCCCAGGGTGATGGACAGACAGATGGGATTGTCCTTGGGAGGCAGAACCCACAGCCACTCCATCTTATCCGGGTTGAGTTTGAGTCTGTTGACACCCATCCAGGCCCCAACAGCCTCCAGGCACCGGCACAACCCTTCCACCGCTTCATTGACTGGGCAAGGGGTGGAGATGTAAAGCTGGGTATCATCGGCATATTGATGATACCTCACCCCATGTCCTTGGATGATCTCACCCAGCGGTTTCATGTAGATGTTGAATAGCAGGGGGGAGAGGACCGACCCCTGAGGTACCCCACAAGGGAGCGACCTCGGAGCCGACCTCTGACCCCCCACTAACACCGACTGCGACCGGCCAGAGAGGTAGGAGGAGAACCACTGAAGAACAGTGCCTCCCACTCCCAACCCCTCCATCCGGTGCAGAAGGATACCATGGTCGATGGTATCGAAAGCCGCTGAGAGGTCAAGAAGCACCAGGACAGAGGATAAACCCCTGTCCCGGGCCCGCCAGAGATCATCCATCAACGCGACCAAAGCGGTTTCAGTGCTGTAACCGGGCCTTAAGCCTGACTGCTGGGGACCTAGATAATCGGCTTCTTCCAAGGACCGCTGGAGCTGGAGTGCCACCACCTTCTCGACAACCTTCCCCATAAAGGGAAGGTTGGAGACTGGACAATAGTTATTGAGTACGGCTGGGTCCAGGGAGGGCTTCTTGAGGAGGGGGCGCACAAGCGCTTCTTTATAGAGAGATGGAAAGACTCCCCTCCCCAAGGAAGCGTTGGTAATCTCCTGGGCCCAGCTCCGTGTCACCTCCCTGCTGGCCGAAACCAACCAGGAGGGACACGGATCCAGTAAACAGGCGGCGGAACTCACAGCTCCAATGGCCTTGTCCACTTCATCAGGTGTCACCAGATCAAACTCTTCCCAGACAGGTGGACAAGTACGTGCCCCAGTCACCTCGACTGACTCGTTGTCAGTCGACTGTATTACAATTGGAGTCGAGATCAGCCCGGATCCGAGCGACTTTATCGTGTTAAAATCCTCGGCACTGCTCTGCAAGGGCTCCCCAGCTCCCCCCTGGTTAAGAAGGGAGCGGGTCACCCTAAACAGAGCGGCCGGGCGAGATTCCGCTGATGCAATCAAGGCAGCATGGTACGCGCATCTTGCCGCCTTGAGCGCCACTTTGTAAGTCTTAATAAAAGCTCTTACAAGTGTTCAATCGGATTCGGACCTACTCTTCCTCCATCGCTTCTCTAGACGTCTCTTTTGGCGTTTCAACTCCCGGAGCTCCTCATATGTCATATTTTAAAGCAACACCTAAATATATCTGACTACATCCTTCCATAATCAATCCGTATTTAATAATCAATCATCCTTCCTCAAGTTGCCATTCCTCTCACCAAACTCCAATTATTATTTATTTATTTATTTATTTATTTATTTATTTTGTCCAATACAAATTGAAAGTTAAGGAGAATAAAAACGTGTAGTAGTAAATATCAGAGAAGGGATAGAAGAAGAGATATGAGAATAGAATACATCAACCGTGGAAAGCCTAAGGGAAAAATGTTGGGGGTTGGGGATTGACACCATGGAATCTGGTAATGAGTTCCACGCTTTAACAACTCGATTGCTAAAGTCATATTTTTTACAGTCAAGTTTGGAGGGATTGATATTAAGTTTGAACCTGTTGCATGCTCTTGTGTTATTGCGGTTGAAGCTGAAGTAGTTGTTGACAGGCAGGATGTTGCAGCATATGATCTTGTGGGCAATACTTAGATCATGTTTAAGGCATCGTAGTTCTAAGCTTTCTAGACCCAAGATTGTAAGTATATTTTCGTAGGGTATTCTGTTTCGAGTGGTGGAGTGAAGGGCTCTTCTGGTGAAGTATCGTTGGATCTTTTCTAGGGTGTTGATGTCCAAAATTCGGTGTGGGTTCCAGACAGGTGAGCTGTATTCGAGGATGGGTCTGGCGAAAGTTTTGTAAGCTCTGGTGAGTAGTGTGAGATTGCCGGAGCAGAAGCTACGTAGGATCAGGTTGACAATTTTAGAAGCCTTTTTGGCGATATTGTTGCAGTGGGCTTTGGCACTTAGGTCATTTGATATTAGTATTCCAAAGTCTTTTACTGCGTGGGAGTTGTTTGTCAGATTTTGTTTATTTAGTTTGTATATGAGGTTCGGATTCTTTTTGCCGATGTGGAGAACAGAGCATTGGCTAGATGATATTTGAAGTTGCCAAGTGTTAGACCAATCTGAGATGAAGTCAAGGTCTTTTTGGAGAATAGTTGTGTTGTCTGTGGTATTGAAAAGTTTCACATCGTTGGCAAAAAGAACACAGTTGCTTATGATATGATTCGCAGAGGTCGTTGATGTAGAGAATGAAAAGAGTAGGTCCTAGTATGCTGCCTTGGGGAACACCACTTTTAACGGGGATGGAGGTGGAAATGGTGCTTCCAGTTTTGACAACTTGTTCTCTGATTGACAGGAATGCTGTAATCCAGCTGTGGAGGAATCCTGAGATGCCATAGGATTTAAGTTTTAGGAGTAGTTTGTCATGGACCACTGAATCAAAGGCTTTGCAGAAGTCGATATAAATTGCATCTTTCTTTCTTATCTTCTTTTCTTTCTGCTTAAATATAAAATCTTTCCAAATTTTTCAATTCTCATCCTGATTCCTTTCTTATTCTGCCCATTCCAAGGTGTCAGATCACATCTAGTCTCAATTTTATTAATCATCATCAATGATGTGACCATACATCAAGTATGTGACCATCAACCTCCTCTTTAATCAAACTATAAATCATTTATTTTTTGGCATCCCTTCCCCTCTTCATCAAACTCAATAAGTGTAAAATCATCTGATTTATGAAAATATCCATATAGTAACGCTTTTATATTTCCTTCATTATTTTTCTGTTGAACAATCTGTTCAATCTGTTCAGGATTCCTCTTTTCTTCTCCAATGCTTTCTCTATTATTTTGATTAAGCCTTCCAGTCAAAAACACAGTGTTGTTATTTCTATTTTCTTCTTTCCACACATTAATGTCTTTCAGTATACTGTATCCTTAAATAAATCTCTTATTTCTTCCATTTCATCCAAATTTAAGGAACATTATCAAGCTGTCAAAATTATCTTTACACAGCCTAAAAGCCAGGATGCCTCAAACAAATCAATCTGTTTCACAATTACTTTTGATTCTTTTAACTTCTTTTTAAAATCTTTTAAATTTAAATTTCCAAAAGCAAACCAACTTGTATAGTTCTTGGGTTTTAGTTAATGCTTAAAATCATTTAATGCTGATTAAACAGTCCACTAATAATACGTCTACTTCCACACTTCTGCTTTAGCTTAACTTGCAAAAAAGAATTTATAAATTCAGTATCAAGGTTTCCCTCCAGCATAGTAGCTCTCCCTTTCTTCCAAATTCTCTTTCTCTTTGACCTGCAGGACAAAAACTATGTTTCTTCTCCTTCCAGATGACTTCTGACACGTTTATTTCTCTCTTTCACCACGACTGAGGTCATTTTACCCACTGCTGGTCAAGGTCAGAAGCCAACCCACCATGTGATACTCTGTTCCCAAAAACAGCGGGTGACCAGGGAGCAAGTGACCAGGGAACATCCCCAAATAGCAGGGAATCGGCATCCCCCCGCAGGAGAGCAAGGGATGCCATCTCGTCGTGGCGCTGACCATGCCCCTCTCCCCCAAATTCCCAATTATTCTAAAAGGATAACAGAGTTCACCAGATTTATATTGACACTGGAGAGTGTTTCCCTTTCAGTTACAAAAGCTTTATTCTTCAATGGAGAATAACTACTGACATTAGTTGAATAAAAAGAAGGAAAAAGCAATTTAAAATATATTGAAACAGTAGGCAAACTGGTTATGTCAAGTAAAAATAATGAAAACACGATACAAAATGTGGTTTATGATTTGATAAAATACAGATATTGTAGATACCTTAGAAACTAATCAAGGACCAGCATATTGATTTCAATACAAAAAAGTTAATACCAAATCTTGTTAATTCATGCTTTATGAAAATTTACTTAAGAACTTTAAAGGCTTAAGCATAAACCTGCCTTAAATCAATTATCTTACTAAGACTTAAAACTTTTAAATAATATTTAAGTTCAAATGAATATGCTAGCGGCATATTTAACTTTTTGTCCACTAAGACTCCAAGATCCCTCTAACAGATTGGTAAGGCCTTTGTAATTGAATTGATTATGCTAATGGATTGTTCATTCAAAATCTTACTTACTTACTCTTACCCAGCGGTCCCCAAACTACAGCCCGCAGGATGCATGCGGCCCACTGAGGCTATTTATCCAGCTTGTGGCAGTGCACAAGATTTTACACATAGATATAATAAGCTCCTGAATCTCCCGTCCACTCACCGCGGTCTGCTGCTGAGTGTCTGGCAGCCACGTGTGCAAAAACAACCACCCACGCAGCCTTTTCCAAGGCCGCGCAACGAAGAAGGGCATTGGAGTTGTGGGCGGGGAGTGACGAAAGTGCGGAGGCTCATCCCCCTGCCAGCCCACCGGGAGGGGCAGGGAGGCCACAACCTAGGGGCTCGGCACCGACCCATCCGCGGCGGGCAGGGGTGGGGGTGGCCGCAGCTCCCTTTTCTTCTCCCCCCACCTATGTCTATCACTGGCGGCCATCGCCACAAGTTCCTCGGGTGGGAGCTGCCACTTTCCTCTGGGCAGCCCAACCAGGCAGCCGTAGAAAATGCAGAGATTATTGCCGCTGCATGTGCCTCCACTCAGGGAGCCACTGTGATCACCGTGTCTTTTCCTCTCATTCAGCTTGACCATGGTGGCTCCCTGAGTGGAGGCAGAGGTGGAGGAAGAGGCTGCCTGGAGGGAAGTGGCAGCTCCCACCCGAGGAACTCACGGCAATGGCTGCCGGCTTGGTGGGAGGTGCCAGCGGTAGACATAGGTGGTGGGAGAAGGAAATGGCCCTGCCCCCCTGCCATAGATGTGCCGGTGCCAAGCTTCCCCCCCCCCCGCAGGCAGGCTGGCAGGGGGATGGGGAGCGCGCGCAGACGCATGCATGACATTCAAAATAAGGAAAACCTTCGCTGGTCTCTTCAGAGAAGAAAGGAAGAGAGAGAGAGCAACAGACAGAGCAAGAAAGAATGAAAGAGAGAAAGTGAGAAAAAGAGAAAGAGAGCAAGAGAGGGGGGAGAGAGAAAGAGAGATAGCAAGAGAGAGAGAACAAGAGAGAAAGAAAGCAAGAGAGAGAGAGAAAGAAAGCAAGAGAGAGAGAGACAGAGAAAGAAAGAAAGAAAGTGGACTGAGAGATAGAAAATTTAAAAGAGACTTGGAAAACCTGCTGGGATCAGCTAAAAAGAGGAGTTACAGACCAGAACATCACTGTTAAAAAAGTGAGTAAAACGACAAAGGGAAATGGCGACTATTCCAGATTTAGGGGAAAAAAATTATACACTCCTTCAGGCATTTGCAAATGTAGGACAACAACTTAAAGACATGCAATTAGCCATGAAAGAAGTGACAAATGGTATGAATGAACTGAAAGGTCAATCCAAAGATCAGGAGATAAGGATCTCGAGTCTTGAGGCAGATAGAAAAAAATAAGAGCAGCATATAAACAATTTAGAAGACCGGCAGAGGAGATCAAACTTACGTTTGAGAGGATTCAAGCAGGATCTTGGTGAAAATAATAAATTAATTCAACTCATTTACCAATGGCTCTTGGAAAGCAAAATCACAGTGGATTTGGATGAAATTGAAAGAGTTCATTGGGTTTACGGTCCTCGGAATTCAGGCAATCAAAAAGATATTGTGGTAAGATTTGCCTTGGAGCGGAGGGTCGCGGAAGTTTTTAGACAGCTTAAACAAACTCCAAATCTCCATTACAAAGGCTCTTCTGTCCGTGTCTTGAAAGACTTGTCTGCTCAAACATTGCAGGCAAGAAATCAGATGAGACCAGTGGCGAACTTGCTCTTTCAGAATAATTTACGTTTTACTTGGAAATATCCAGCCATGATCCTGATCTTCAAAGATGCCAAGACTTATTTTGCAAGTTCTCTGGAAGAGGGAATGCAAATGCTTCGACAGTTGGGAATAAATCCGGATATAAATCAGCAGGCAACGTCAACAAAGGAGGTAACTGGAGCCTAAGGGGGAGAAGCAACAGGAGAAGCGATTCGTGATTTATCTACAGGAGATCCTATCAGCCAAGAGAAGGAGAAAAGGAACTAGCTTTACTCCGAGAGAAGGGAAAGAAGGAGGAGGGGCGAGTTACACGTCAAAGGAAGAAATAAGCACTGGATTGTATAACTGGCATTGTTGTTCCCAGCTGATTAGCTTTTTGGGTATTCTTTTCCCTTCAATACTTAATAAGGGGAAAGGAAGGAATAGAGAGGGGGTTTGAGGGTTACTATTTGTTTCTTAAATGGGTAATTTTTTAGAGTGTACTTGAGGGATAGCAAAGCCATGGGTGCCTCTCAGAGCCAATGGAGATTTTTTCCATTGATTCCCCCTTGGGGGAATGTTGAGGGAGGGGCACTTGGGTGGGTGTTTAAGACTACAAATGAAGAATCTTCCAATATGCTTCGCTTTACAGAGGAGAGAAACATATCTGAAAGGAATGGGTGAAAAGGTTTTGATGTCATTAAATGTGAATGGAATGTTATAGAATTATGAAACTGGCTAGGGATAAAAAAGTAGATTTCTTATTTTTATCAGAAACACATAAAGGGAGAAAAAGAGAAGATAAATTAACTAATTGTAAGGACAGGGGATGGATATATGAATCTAGGGGAAATACTAAAATCAGAGGAGTAGCGATACTAATACACAAAAGAATTCCCTTTGAACTGATTCAGACTAAAAGGGACAAGGAGGGAAGGATGTTATTTATTAAAGGAAAAATGAATAATAAGTTAATAACATTAGCAGTAATTTATGCCCCAAATGCAAATACAAAGCAATTTATATTAAATACAAAGCGTAAATTGAATAACTTTGCAGAAGGCACAGTGATTCTGGCAGGTGATTTTAATATTGAATTGATAGCAGGGAAACAGGAAAAAAATAATTTGCCTTTAAATAAATTAGGTATGATGGATCTTCATGCCGAAGCGACAAATAGAGCTACATTTTATTCAGCTAGGCACAGTAAGTTTAGCTGCATTGACTATATATTAATGAATAAAACTGGGAATACATATCTTAAAAGAGCTGAAACTGAAAGCATTTGGTTATCAGACCACACCCCTTTATTAGCAGTGATTGTATTTGATTCAAATAATAAACAAAAAATATGGAGATATAATCCTCTTGTGTCAGGAAGAGAAGAAGATAAATTGAAACTCCAAAAAGAATAGACTGAATATTTTAAAATAAATGATACGGGAAATATGAAGCAATCAATAATTTGGGATGCTCATAACGCCTTTATGAGAGGGAATTGTATTAGTACTGAAATCTATATTTTTAAAAAAAAGTGAGGTAGAAAGGAAAAAGTTAATTAAAGATATTGAGTTAACTCAAGAAAGATTGAAAATTACAAGAAATAGGGAGTGGAATAATTTATTAAAAATTTAAAAAAGCAACTGAGACTTATGGATGAACAAATATGGAATAATATGAGATTGATTGTAAAGCAGAAAATTATGGGATGGGGGAATAAATCAATGAAACAAATGGCAAATTATTTTTTTTAAAGAAAAGAAAAATCTTGTTGCATTAAAGGACAAAAAAGGTGTAATAAAACTTAGTAACGATGAATTGCAAAAAATAATGAAAGAGTTTTATGAAAAGTTATATAAAAAAGATCAGGTCATTCTGCAAAATATAGAGGTTAAGAAGAAACTAACCGAAGAAGACAAACAAATATTAAATGAGATAATAACAAATGATGAAATTATTAGAGTTATTAATGGGTTGAAACCTGCCAAAGCTCCAGGCCCAGACTTACGGGGGAATACTATAAGACTTTTGTGATTCAATTATTACCTTATTTGAAGAAATCAAACCTTCAATATTCCACAGTCATGGAAGACATCCGAGATCATTACTATCCCAAAACCAGATCTGGATTTGTTAGACCTGGGATCCTATCGCCCCATCACTTTAATAAACCAGGATTATAAAATATTTATGAAAATTATAGCAAATAGGATAGAGAGTATCTTACCAAAAATAATTGGTGAAGACCAATATAGATTTGTTAAAGGAAGGAAAATTCACGAACCAATTAGAAATGTTGTTAATGTGTTACACAAATAACTAAAGGTAAAAGGAAGAAGAAACCGCTATGGTTTAGCAATGATGTAAGGGCTATAGTCAATGAAAAAAAGGCTGCCTATAGGAGGTATAAAGAGTCTGGAAGTATAGCTGATAGAGAGGTGTATAAAATGAGACAGAAGGAGGCGAAACAGATAATATATGCTGCTAAAGCATCAAAAGAGGAAGAAATTGCCAAATCTGTAAAGAAGGGGGATAAAACCTTCTTCAGATATATTAGTGATAGGAAGAACAAAAACTGCAGCATCACGAAGCTTAGTACCGGGAATAATACATGCATTGATGGGAATAAGGAGATCGCTGACCATTTCAATAGCTACTTCTGTTCAGTTTTCTCAAAAGACACCTTAAAAAATAATACTATAGAGGGATATAGCATTGCTTCCAGCTGTACTGATTCAGCTCCAGTGATCTTAGAAGCCGATGTCTTAGAAGAACTTGAACGATTAAAGATAAATAAGGCAATGGGTCCAGATGGCATCCCCCCAGAGTTCTTAAAGAACTCAGATCTGTCATTGCTACCTCCCTGACTGATTTGTTTAACCAATCCCTGTTAACAGGAGATGTTCCTGAGGATTAGAAAATGGCCAGTGTTGTGCCTATCCACAAGAAGGGCAGTAGAGAAGAAGCTGGTAACTACAGGCCAGTTAACTTGACATCAGTTATAGTTAAAATGATGGAGACTACTCAAAAAGAGGATAAATCAGCACCTAAAAAACAATAACTTATTGGACCCAAATCAGTATGGCTTTACTGAAGGCAAATCATGTCAGACTAATCTCATTGATTTCTTTGACTATGTCACAAAGGTGTTGGATCAAGGTGGTGCCGTGAATATTGCCTATCTGGACTTCAGCAAAGCCTTTGATATGGTTCCACATAAAGAGCTGATAGATAAATTAGTGAAGATTGGACTTAATCCCTGGATAATTCAGTGGATTTCAAGCTGGCTGAAGCATAGACATCAGAGAGTTATTGTTAATGGCAAGTATTCTGAGCAGAGACAGGTTACAAGCGGTGTGCCACAAGGATCTGTTCTGGGTCCTATTCTTTTTAATATGTTTGTGAGTGACATAGGGGAAGGTTTGGTAGGGAAGGTTTGCCTATTTACCGATGACTCTAAAGTGTGCAATAGGGTTGATATTCCTGGAAGGGTCTGTAATATGGTAAATGATTTAGCTTTACTAGATAAATGATCAAATCAATGGAAACTGCAGTTTAATGTTTCCAAATGTAAAATAATGCACTTGGGGAAAAGGAATCCTTAATCTGAGTATTGCATTGGCAGTTCTATGTTAGCAAAAACTTCAGAAGAGAAGGATTTAGGGGTACTGATTTCTGACAGTCTCAAAATGGGTGAGCAGTGTGGTCGGGCAGTAGGAAAAGCAAGTAGGATGCTTGGCTGCATAGCTAGAGGTATAACAAGCAGGAAGAGGAAGATTGTGATCCCCCTATATAGAGCGCTGGTGAGACCACATTTGGAGTACTGTGTTCAGTTCTGGAGACCTCACCTACAAAAAGATATTGACAAAATTGAACGGGTCCAAAGACGGGCTACAAGAATGGTGGAAGGTCTTAAGCATAAAACGTATCAGGAAAGACTTAATGAACTCAATCTGTATAGTCTGGAGGACAGAAGGAAAAGGGGGGACATGATCGAAACATTTAAATATGTTAAAGGGTTAAATAAGGTTCAGGAGGGAAGTGTTTTTAATAGGAAAGTGAACACAAGAACAAGGGGACACAATCAGAAGTTAGTTGGGGGAAAGATCAAAAGCAACGTGAGAAAATATTATTTCACTGAAAGAGTAGTAGATCCTTG
Source organism: Erythrolamprus reginae (assembly GCF_031021105.1). Lineage (NCBI taxonomy): Eukaryota > Metazoa > Chordata > Lepidosauria > Squamata > Dipsadidae > Erythrolamprus > Erythrolamprus reginae. The sequence continues at coordinate 220,580,109 of NC_091950.1, forward strand.
GAACAAACTTCCAGCAGACGTGGTTGGTAAATCCACAGTAACTGAATTTAAACATTCCTGGGATAAACATATATCCATTGTAAGATAAAATACAGGAAATAGTATAAGGGCAGACTAGATGGACCATGAGGTCTTTTTCTGCCGTCAGTTTTCTATGTTTCTATGTTTCTACACCATACTACCACTACCAAAAAGAAATTATGCGTCTTTAAGTTAGATGTGTATAAAGCATTTGATAAAGTTAATCATAATTACCTATTTCAACTTTGTAAGGAATTAAATACGGGAGAAAATTTCTGTCAAATTATAAAAGAAATCTATAAGGATAATACGGCCTATATTAGTGTAAATGGAAATAGAACAGAGAAAGTTAATATCCAAAATGGAACTAAGCAGGGATGCCCACTTTCCCGCATCTTGTTCACAATGGCAATTGAGGTTCAGGCAAATAAAATTAGAAATAAGGACTGGAAGGGTTACCGAATTGGAAAACTTGAATTGAAATTAAATCTTTTTGCAGACGATGCCATAATATTGTCTGAAACCCCCATTGAAATGATGGAAAAATTAATGGTTGTACTTCAGGAATTTAAAGACCAATCACGTCTCTCAATTAATATTGAGAAATCAGAAATATTTTGTTTGAATACAGGTCCCAAAGAGCTACGAAAAATTTCAGGATTGAAATTAGGATGTAAAAAAATGAAATATTTAGGAATTTGGTTATTCAAAAACCCAAACAAAATTGCTGAGGTAAATTACAATTTAATATGGAAAAAAATGCAAAAACAAATTAAAAAGTGGAAAGATAAAAGTTTGAGAAAAATGGCCAAAATAAGAGTTCTTAAAATGATGATTATTCCAAAAATAATGTATTTATTCCATGTTTTACCAGGTACCTTCCCAGGAGTAAGATTAAGGGAATGGGACAATAAAATGAATTTTTGGATTGAAGGAAATAAAAAAACCTAGAACAAGGAAACGATGGCTGATTGCCAGAGAAAAAGATGGAGGATGGGGATGCCCAAATTTAGAATTATATAGAGAAGCATTTCAAATAGAAAGATTAATGGAATTACAATTATTGACAGAAAAGAAGCTGGTGAAACTTGAAAGGGAGATTAATGGCTTCCGGTCTGGACTGGGATCGCAGCGGAGGCTCCAGGACAGGGCTCTGTCCTCGAGACCTCTTCAACCTCTCCAGAGGCTGCTTTTTGTGGTCGGTTCGGGTCCGGACAGCCCGTTCCTAGAACGGGGTTTCCCTGCACCCGAGGGGTCGTCGCTGGGACTCCGAAGGCAAGGGATTACCCCGCAGCTCTGGAAAAGGTGAACCGACTCTCGATCCCAAGAGAGTTCGGCCATTTGTGATCCACCCTTACCAGTGGGAAGCAAACAAAGAAGAAGAAGTACCTGATTGTGAATGTGCAGCAAGCAGACACAGAAGAAGAATACAAAAGAAGAAAAGAAGACTCTAAGGTATAAATCCAACTCTATCTGTTAACTTGGGAGATAATAGTGACTTTCTAAATAAATAAATAAGGTGAACTTAAAAACTTTGAAGGGAAAAATTCATATCCAGGGGCCGGAAAAACAAACGGCCGGAACTACTTTCCCCCCTCTCTGTTTTGGACCAAATTTGAATTAAATTAATAATAAAATTTGGAGGGAATAAAAGTATTTTGAAAGAAGATATCAAGCAACATGATTTAACAAAGACTATAATGATGAATTGGTTTTTTCTTTGGATTTAAACAACGTTAATCCCAGGCACTATATTCTATCTGTTTGTGGAGGGATCACGTTTTGTCTTTGTTGCTGATTTACACTTGTAAAAGAAAAGAAAAATTGGAATAAAATACAATTAACTTGATTTTCAAAAGAATCATGTCTTATTGGTGGCTGGCAACATAAAATAAGAAGATCAACATCGTTGGGAAATTTTACTTGGTTTTTTTTTGATTCGCTGTTATCGGCTCCTTTCGGCTTTGTTTACCGAGTCTGCTGCAAAGAGGAACTTTTGCTGTTTTTTTGTTTTTTTTTACTGTCTCCGAGGATCTGCTTTAAGTTCAAGTCTGGAATCTGATTTAAAATAGTGATATCTCTGGATTAATTTGTTTCGTGATTTTTCGTGATTTTCCTGGATTAAAATTCTTCATGATACCTTTGGATTAAATTTTGGATTTTCGCATTTTTGGATCTTATATCGCTAATGGAACTATAAATAAATTTGGACATAAATTTTGATTAACTTTTCTACCTTTGGATTTATATCGCTTCTATCTACTCTGCATTGAGGACTTTGAGAACTTTAAAAAAAAGGGGGGAAAAGAACAACGAACATTTCCTTAGAACTCCAATCAACAAAAGATTTCCGTTCTTGCTTGGATAACATTTAAGTATATTTATCTGTACTCTCTGTATTTTCTTTCTTTAATTTTTTATAAGTAATATTATTACTGTTCCTTTTCCCCCCTTTGTTTCCTTTGTTTCCTCTGTTTAGATATTAGTGAAAACTTTAAAATATAAATAGGTTTGTAATAAATGAATTGCTAAATATTCCTTGTTCCCCCTCTCCCCCCCTGTGGTGGTGCTCCCTCCTTTCTTTCCTCCTTCCTTTTCCTTGCCTCTTATTACTTTCCTATTTCTGCCTCTACCTTCTTTTAGTAGCTCTATTTTTTTCCTCTTACTTTTTATTTATTTTTTTCTCTCTTTCTTTCTCTTCTCTCTCCACTAAAACCAAAAATTGATTAGCAGAGATTGATTTGTTATAATTGAAAGAAGTCTTTAATTTTATTTTATAAACAATAATAATAATAATAAAAATTAACAATAATAAATAAGGTTTACAGTGATCCCTCGATCATCGCGAGGGTTCCGTTCCAGGACCCCTCGCGATGATCGATTTGTCGCGAAGTAGCGGTGCGGAAGTAAAAACACCATCTGCGCATGCGCAGATGGTGTTTTTATTTCCACAGCAGCAGCGAGGAGCCGAAGATTGGGTTTCCCCGCCGCCTCGCTGCTGCTGCTTGTCCGCGCGCGTGCCGCCCGCCCCCCGCGCTGTTGCTGGGGCCGCTTCTCAGCTGAGAAGCGGCCCTGGGGTTTCCTCCGCGCGCGCGCGTGCTGCCCACCCCCCGCGCTGTTGCTGGGGCCGCTTCTCAGCTGAGAAGCGGCCCTGGGGTTTCCTCCGCGCGCGCGCGTGCTGCCCACCCCCCGCGCTGTTGCTGGGGCCGCTTCTCAGCTGAGAAGCGGCTCTGGGGTTTCCTCCGCGCGCGCGCGTGCTGCCCACCCCCCGCGCTGTTGCTGGGGCCGCTTCTCAGCTGAGAAGCGGCCCTGGGGTTTCCTCCGCGCGCGCGCGTGCTGCCCACCCCCCGCGCTGTTGCTGGGGCCGCTTCTCAGCTGAGAAGCGGCCCTGGGGTTTCCCCGCGCGTGTGCCGCCCACCCGCCCACGCCGTTGCTCATGCCTTACCGGGGCAAGAGGGGGAAGACCCAGGGAAGCCTCTGCCCGGCGGGGAAACTCCACCATCTACGCATGCGTGGAAGGGCACGCATGCGCAGATGGTGGAGTTTACTTCCGGGTTGAAAACTCGCGATATAGCGTTTAGCGAACATCGAGATCGCGAAACTCGAGGGATCACTGTATTAAAAATTTATATTTTTAAACATTGAAAAGGTGCATATTAAAGATAGTTATATATAGATTTTAAAGTATTAAGATTACTGACATTTTTGTTGTGCCTATTGTGTTTTCTGCATTGTGATATTTAGAAATAATCAGTGAAGCTTAATTTAATAAGTTTGGAGTTTGTTGGAATTTTTCTTCCCTTCTAAATTTTATAAACAAGAAATAATATAGAAAGTTGTTGTGAAGCCAAGGATGTCGAGTACGTCTACATAAACTAAGACCATCAAAAAACAAACATTAATGTCAGCTACATCTCCTCAAGTATCACCTCAGCCATCTCCTGTACATCAAAGTGCTACTGCAACCATGTTAGCTAAAGAGAAGGAGAAAGAGAAAGCACAACAGCCTACCCTTGTAACGATACAAGAGACACTAAATGCTATGAAAGAATTTATGCTTAAATCACAAGAAGATGCAAATCAACAACGAGAGGCCATAAAAACAGAAATGGCCGAATTAAAAGCGGATACAGGAGAGATGAAGGAGCAAATGAAAGAAATCCAACAAACTCTGAAAGAAAATGAAGATAGGGTGAAGGCGGTGGAGGAGAGAGTTGAAAAGATGGAAAAGAGAATGGATTATTTTGAAGGCAGATCTGATGCATGTTATAGAAAATATGATGAATCAATTACTCACCTTGAAGTACAACGAGCATCTTATGGTCTAAGATTTCAGAATATAATAGAAGAAAAAGATGAAGATTTACAAGCAAGAATGGCAGAAATTATTGGAGGAATCCTCCAGTTGGACCCTACAGAACTTATAAAAGAAATTGATGAAGTATTTCGTGTGCAAACTAGCTACGTTCATCGGCACAATCTACCACGAGAAGTCTATATAAAGTTTGTGAGAAGAACCATAAGAGATGATATTTTGAAATGGACAAGAAATGAAAAACTACAAGACAAAGGAAAAGAAATTACAATATTGAAACAAGTTCCAAGAAGTGTAAGAGAAAGCAGAAGAGATTACCATTTTCAAACCAGAATTCTGATCAAAGAAAATATAACCTTTCGTTGGCTTATTCCAGAAGGACTATCACTTTACTGGCAATCTAAAAGATATAAAATAGAAAACTTGGATGAAGCAAAAGACTTTTCCGAAACTAGTGGAATACGCCAACTAGAACCAATTAAAATACAGCCAGAAAGAAAGGAGGAGGAAGTGGCGGGTGCCGCACAGGGAGGAGAGGAGGACCTGGGTGCAAGAAGAAAACAACCTCATCGCGAAACTAAAGACACCAAGAAATACTACAAATGACCACATTAAAAGACTTTTAAAAAAATTCCGTAAACGTGAATGGCTTGAATGAACCGAGAAAAAGAAATCAAATATTTAGAAAAATTAACAATCAAAAAGCTCAAATTACAATATTACAAGAAGTTCATATAAAAAGGACAAATCGCAAACTATTATTAAATCCAAAAATTGGAAATATGTATGCTGCATTGGCAGACCAAAGGAAAAGAGGGATAGCAATGTATGTTGAGAATTCCACAAATTCCAAACAATTATATGCAGATCAAGAAGGTAGAATATTAATTGTGCAGATTAATACAGAGCCTAAACCTCTTGTCATTGTTTCTATTTATGCCCCAAATGAAAATCAAATGGTATTCTACAAACAACTACATCAGAAAATAAACGAATTAAATATCGAAAATATGATTATAATTGATGATTTTAATGCAATTGCAAATAGATCATTAGACCATTCAGGCGGGGGGGAGGGGAAATAGTAAGAAAAAGAAAAATATATTACCAACTACTTTTCAAAAGATGAAATCAGAACTATTATTAAATGATAATTTGGAGGGAAAGACACCCTCAAACTAGACAGTATACCTTTTATTCAAACCCCCACAAAATTTGGACAAGAATTGACATGGTATGGGCCTCAAAAACAACTGCACAACAAATAAAAGAGGTAGAAATAGACTTAAATACTTGGGCAGATCATAATCCTGTAGTAGTTACATGAAAAGTAATAAGAAAACATTCAAATTGGCAGATGAACAGAAACATTTTAAAACACAAAAAATATAAGGAATGGATAGAGAATGAATTAAAGATTTTCTTCGAAATAAATAAAAATTTAGATACTACCCCTCAAAATTTATGGGATACTGCCAAGGCATATATCAGAGGATTAATGATTTCTTATACTGCAAAGGTAAATAAGGAAAAGAAAATACAATATGAACAATTAATCACTGAACTAAGACAAGTAGAATCTTTATCACAACAAAACACTAAAAATAAGGAGCTAAAGGGAAAGATAGAAGTAATTAAACATAAAATTAAACTTATAGAGCAAAATCAAATAGCAGAAAAGATAAAAAGAGCTAAACAACATTATTTTGAATATGCAAACAAGCCAGGAAGGTGGCTTGCGTATAAACTAAGGAAGCATAGACAGTCAAAAATAATTAAAAAGTTAGAAGACAAAAATGGAACAATAAAATATAATATAGAGGAAAAAGCAAAAATAGTACAATTTTTTTAAAAGAATTGTATAAAAAAGAAGATATTAGTGAGGATGAAGTTTTCAAATATATAGAATCTATAAAATTACCGCAATTAACGGAAGAACAACAGGAAAGTCTAGATAGTCCAATAACAATGGAAGAACTCTTCATAATTATTAAAAAACAAAAAAATAATAAAGCCACTGGACCTGATGCGATACCGGCAGAATGGTATAAAATAGATAGTGAAGTAATAATAAATAATATGTTGGAAACTTTTAATGAAAGTAGAATGGATGGTAAAATCCCAAAATCATGGTCAGAATCTTTAATAACCTTAATTCATAAGCCAGGAACTCCAAAAGAAAATATTAAAAATTATAGACCTATATCATTATTAAACATTGACTATAAAATATTTACTACAATCTACGCAGATAAACTAAAAAAGGCACTAAATGAGAAAATTCATCACGATCAAAATGGGTTTTTACCTGGTAGGCAGATTAAAAAGAATCTGAGAACGATTATTAATGTACTAGAATATTATGAGCAACATTCTGAAAAATCTGTATCATTAAGCTTTTGACAATATTAATTGGATTTTTATAAAAATGCAATTAAATAAAATGAGATTTGGTACTAAATTCGTAAACTTAATAGATGCAATTTATTCAAAACAAACAACTAAAATTATATTAAATAATGAACAATTGGAAACATTTGAAATAAGTAAAGGAGTTCGACAAGGTTGCCCAATATCACCATTATTATTTATTTTATCTTTAGAAGTTTTATTGATAAAAATAAGAGCAGATTCAAAAATAAAGGGTTTGACCATTGGCAAAGAGATATATAAAGTTCAGGCATTTGCGGACGACTTGACTTTTATAATAGAAGATCCGATAACAGACAATAGAACAATATGGAAATGTTGCAGGGTTAAAAATAAATAAGAGTAAAACACAATTTATAGTGAAAAACATGAATAAAAATCAAGAAAGACAACTTGAATATATCACAGATATGAAAATAGCTAAGAAAGTTAAATATTTGGGAATATGGATAACATCAAAAACAATAACATTAAAAAATGATAATTACATGAAATTAATTGCAGAAATTAAAAAAGACTTAGAAATATGGAATAACTTAAAAATATCTTTCCTGGGGAGAATTGCCACAATTAAGATGAATATACTACCTAAGGTTTTGTTTTTGTTTCAGGTTATCCCAATAAACCCTGGGGGAAACTTTTTTAAAAATCTAACAACGATAGTTAAAAAATTTCTATGGCAGGGGAAAAAAGCAAGAATAAAGATAAGTATTTTGGAAGATATTAAAGAAAGAGGAGGATTTGCTCTACCTAACTGGAAATTATATTATCAGGCAGCTGCTTTAACTTGGATTAGAGATTGGATAACGTTAGAAGATAAAAGAACATTAAAATTAGAAGGTCATGACCTTATGCTTGGCTGGCATGCCTTCATATGGTATGATAAGGATAACATTCATACGTATTTTAAAAGACATACAATAAGAAAGTATCTATTGGAAGTTTGGAAAGATATAAAGAAGAACTATTTTTTGACTATTCCTGAATGGATTTCTCCCCTTGAGGCAATAATACACCCCAATTCTGTAAGGGATACGAAAATAATAAGATATAAGGAATTATTAGATGATCAATTGAAATTAAAGGCAAGAAATAAATTACAAGAAGAAGGGATTATAATTGATTGGTGGCAATATGCTCAGATCCAGTCTAAATTTCAAAGTGATAGTAAGACATACATCTTTAATAAAAGTAAAAAATTCTTAGGTAACTTACTAGTTACTAACCAGAATAAATTAATAGGGAAAGCTTATAAATATTTGATTGCTCATAAAAATATAGATTTGACTTTAAAGGACAATATGATAAGTTGGTGCAAAAATATTGGTAAAGAAATAGACATAGATACATGGAAAAAAGTTTGGACCTCAAATTGGAAAATGACAAAATCAGTTTCCCTAAAAGAAAACCAAATTAAGATGTTCTACAGGTGGCACCTCCCACCAAATAGAATAGCAAAAATGTTTCCTAAGATCTCTCCATTATGTTGGAAATGTAAGAAGGAAATAGGATCCTATTATCATCAATGGTGGACATGTAATAAAGTTAAGCTGTATTGTAAAATGATAGAAAAAATGATAAAAGAAATAGTAAAACAGGAGATAGAAATAACCCCGGAATTTTATTTACTGGGTATAACCAATCAGAGATACAAGAAAGAAATTCTACATTTAGTTATTCATATTTTGACTGCGGCCAGGATAATATATGCGCAAAATTTGAAAGGGGAAAATATCCCCAAATAAGAGGAAGTTATTAAAAAAATATTGGAATGTGCTGAAATGGATATGATGACAAGACGGTTAAAAGACCAAGAAGAAACAGAATATTATGAGATATGGAACAAAGTGTATATATGGATAAACAAGAAGAAATATTAAAATAATAAGAGCCGGGGTGGCGCAGCAGGTAGAGTGCCTTACTGCAGGCCACTGAAGCTGACTTGTAGATCTGAAGGTCAGCGGTTCAAATCTCATCACCGGCTCAAGGTTGACTCAGCCTTCCATCCTTCCGAGGTGGGTAAAATGAGGACCCGGATTGTGGGGGCAATAGCCTAGCTCTGTTAAAAAAAGTGCTATTGCTAACATGTTGTAAGCCGCCCTGAGTCTAAGGAGAAGGGCGGCATAAAAATTGAATAAATAAATAAATAAATAATGAATAAATAAATAAATAAATAAATAAGATAATTATATTAGCAGTGATATGATTTAAGATTTACGTTAGAAATAGCATTGAGATGATTTAAGAGTTATGTTAGAATTAGTTTATGTATGAAAATTTATCATATAAGGTAAAACAAATCTCTTCTTTTCATTTAAAGTAATAAGTTTGAATCTAAGTATTTTTTAAATGTATTCTTTTTCTGTATTGAAATTTTACTTCAAAAATAAGCAGGGAAGATACAACCCCACTTTTATGTTAAATGCATGTGAGTCAGTTTTGTCCATTTTATGAAAATCAATAAAATATATTCAAAAAAAAAGAAAGGGAGATTAATAATATTAAAAATAAAGATATTTTATTTAAAAAATGGAGTAAAATTGAAATCAATAGATTAGCCGATCCTTTGAAAGCAGCTCTAGATATTTGGTCAAAATGGCAAGGGAAATTAGCAAATAGGAATTCAAAATTATCAACGTTGCATATTTTGAATATAAATAATGATGTTAATCTAGGTAGAGTTATAAAGGAATTAAATGATAAAGGCATAATGAGAATAGAACAATTATATGAGACAGATGGAAGAGTTAATAGAAATTGCTTTGAATGGTGGTTGGGCCAACAAAAATGGTTGCAGATTAATGCAACATGCAAATATTTGAATAAAAGTGAGATTAAAGAAGCATTTTTGAGAGAAGAAAACTGTCTAGAGAAAATATTGAAAGAAAAGAGTAATGATTCAAAAGGACAGGCTAGTAAGATTTATAGCATGTTACTACAAGTGGAAGAGGAAGTGATTAAAGGCCTAGCAAGATGCTGGCAAAATGAATTACGGATTAATGAAAACAAGATGGAAGAAGTAGTAGAAAATATATATAAGATAAAGAACACAAGAATTAGAGAGATGAGAAGGAAAATTTTACATAAATGGTACTTCACGCCAGTAAAACTAGCACACTTCCAGAGGAAAGGAAAAGGAAATTGCTGGCATGGTTGCCAAATAAAAGGAGTTTTTATGCATATGCTCTGGGAATGCGTTGAAGTACAAAAATTTTGGAAGGAAGTACAGAATGAAATTAACAATATGCTAAACATTAATTGGATAATCACGAAAGAATTAGCAACACTAGTTAAATATGGGGAATTACGAGAATTTAAAGAAATCAAAACAGCAGCTTTGGAAAGCACTCAAGCAGTAGTGGTATTAGGGTGGAAGGATAGCAATAAATGGACAATCCAGAATTGGTACTGGTACATGGTGGACCACATCCACTTCAAAATTATGGAAATAAGATTAAATAACTGATGAAAATAAATTGGAGAAGCTGATGGCACGATGGAATAAGGTGAAAAATTATATCTTTTTTTTTCAAAACGTTATTAATTTTCAATAAAATGACATACAGACTTACAAACATTTAAACACATAGTAGGGGTTACAATTACCCCTCTTTTCTTGAAGTCAATTTTTAATACAGAAAAAAGGATAAGGTCTTAAATCTTTAAGTCAAAATAATATTCTAATTAAAAAGAGGAATTTTGTTTACATCTTCTAATAAACATAGAGTTAAATTGATAAAAAAAGAAAAACCAACAACACTAGCAACAACTAAAAATATCAATAACATTGGATTATATTCATACAATTTTCATAACCTTATATTCTACTATATTCTTATCTATCCATGTATAAACTTTGTTCCAAATAGTATAAAAGTCAGATTCTTCTTGATCATTCAGCCTTCTTGTCATCATATCCATCTCTGCACAGTCCAAATTTTTTTTAACTACATCCTCTTTTTGGGGGATATCTTCCCCTTTCCAGTTTTGTGCATAAACTATCCTGGCCGCTGTTAAAATATGTACAATCAGATAAAAAATATCTTTTTTATATTTCTATTTAGCTATACCTAAAAGATAAAATTGAGGGGATTTTTCTATTTCATTTTATCATTTTTTCTATCATTCTCCAATATGTCCGGACTTTATTACAGGTCCACCATTGATGATAGTAAGAACCTATTTCATTTTTACATTTCCAACAATTTGGGGAGGTATTTGGGTACATCTTAGCAATTCTATTCGGTGGGAGGTGCCATCGGTAAAACATCTTAATTTGGTTTTCTTTTAAAGAAACAGAATTTGTCATCTTCCAATTTGTTATCCAAACTTTCTCCCACGTCTCTAAATCAAACTCTTTGCCAAAATGTTTACACCAAGTTATCATATTATCTTTGAGAGTCAAGTCTATATTTTTATGTTCAATCATATATTTATATGCTTTCCCTATTAACTTCTTTGAATTTGTGGTCAATAAACTACTCAAAAAGTTTTTACTCTTGTTAAATATATATATTTTGCTATCTTTTTGAAACTTTGACTGTATCTGTATATATTGCCACCAATCTATTTGAATCCTTCTTCTTGCAGTTTATCTCTTGTTTTTAAATTCATTTGTTCATCAAGTAATTGTTTATACTTTGGTGTTTTCATATCCGATATCAAATTAGGATGGGATATCGCCTCTAATGGGGATATCCAATCTGGTACATTTAAAAAGTGATCTTTCTTAATATCTTTCCATACTTCTAGTAAATACTTTCTTATTGTATGTCTTTTAAAATAAGAATGTGTTTTTTCTTTATCATACCAGAGGAAAGTGTGCCATCCAAGCATCAAATCATGCCCTTCCAGAGTTAATATTCTTCTATTTTCTAAGATGACCCACTCCTTAATCCAAGTTAATGCAGCTGCTCTATAATAAAATTTCCAATTAGGTAGAGCAAATCCACCTCTTTCCTTTATGTCTTCTAAAATACTTAACTTTATTCTCGCCTTCTTGCCCTGCCACAGAAATTTTTTAACAATTGTTGTTAAGTCTTTAAAAAATTTCCCCCCTGGGTTTATAGGTATTACTTGAAATAAAAACAATATCTTTGGTAGAACATTCATCTTGATAGTTGCTATTCTTCCCATAAAGGATATTTTAGGTTATTCCATATTTCTAGATCTTTTTTAATTTCTTCAATTACTTTAATATAATTGTCATTTTTTAATGATATAGTTTTGGCTGTAATCCAAATTCCTAAATACTTTACTTTCTTAACTATTTTCATATCTGACATAATTTCTAATCTTCTTTCCTGCATTTTTGTCATATTTTTAACTATATGTTGTGTCTTGTTTTTATTAATTTTTAAGCCAGCTACCTTACTCTTCTATCATAGCTATCAAGATTGGTAACATTGTCAGTGGATTTTCAATTATAAAAGTCATACGATCGGCATATGCTTGTATTTTATATGATTCTTTCCCAATGGTTATTCCTTGTATTTTATTATTAGCCCTAATTTTAATTAATAATACTTCGAGGGATAAAATAAACAATAAAGGTGAAATTGGACATCCTTGTCTAACTCCTTTAAAGATTTCAAATTTTTCCATTTGTTTGTTATTTAGTATAATTTTCATTGTCTGTTTAGAGTACATGGCATCAATCAGATTCACAAATTTGGTACCAAATCTCATTTGGTTCAATTGCATTTTAATAAATGTCCAGTCCACATTATCGAATGCTTTTTTAGTGTCCAAAAACATCAAGGACATTTGTTTCTCTGGGTGTTGTTCATAATATTCCAATGAATTAATAACCATTCTAAGATTGTTTTTAATTTGCCTACCCGGTAGGAATCCATTTTGGTCCTGATGTATTATCTCTTCTAAGATCTTTTTTAGTCTTTCTGCATAAATTGAAGTAAATATTTTATAATCGACATTTAATAGTGATATAGGTCTATAATTTTATATTTTATCTTTTTCTGTCCCAGCCTTATGAATTAACATTATTAACGATTCTGACCAAGATTTTGGTATTTTACCATCCATAACACTTTCATTAAAAATTTCCAACATATTATTTATTATTACATCACTTTCTATTTTATACCATTCCGCCGGGATAGCGTCCAGTCATGTAGCTTTATTATTCTTTTGTTTTTTAATAGTTGTCTGCAGTTCTTGTATTGTAATTAAACTATCTAACCTTGCTTGTCGTTCTTCTGTTAGTTGCGGTAAATCTAGTGAATTTAAATACCCAAAAATCTCATCTTCTTTAATATCTTCTTTCTTATATAGTTCTTTATAAAAGTCTTGTACAATTCTTGCTTTTTCCTCACTTCTATATTTTTTTAATGCCTTTATCATCTACTAGTTCCTTGATTATTTTTGATTGTCTATACTTTCTTAATTTATATGCGAGCCATCTTCCTGGTTTGTTGGTATGTTCAAAATACTGCTGCTTGGCCCTTTTAATCTTTTCTGCTATTCGCTTTTGATCGAATAGTTAAATCCATTTTTCTCTTAATCTCGTAATCTTTAGTATTATGTTGAGATAATAACTCAAGTTGTTTCAACTCACTAGTCAATTGTTCATATTCTATCCTTTGTTCTTTATTTTTCTTTGCTGTATAGGAGATCGTTAATCCTCTAATATATGCTTTAGCTGTATACCACAAATTTTGAAAAGAAGTCTGAATTTCTATTACATTTAAAAAAAAATTCTAATTCTTTTTCTATCCATTCTTTATATTGTTTATCTCTTATAATATTCCTATTCATCTGCCAATTTATCTGTCTCTTTTTATTTTTCCAATATATCACTATAGGACTATGGTCAGCCAGGTATTGGTATCGATCTCAATTTCTCTAATTTGTTCTGCAGTTGTTTTAGAAGCCCAGGCCATATCTATTCTGGTCCAAATTTTATGGGTATTAGAGTAGAATGTATATTGCCTTGTTGAAGGATGTCTTTCCCTCCAAATATCATTTAATAATAGCTCAGATCTCATTTTCTGAAAAGTACTAGGTAAGATACTTTTCTTCTTCTTATCTTTTTTCTTCCCTGAATGATCTAGTAACCTATCTGAAATAGCATTAAAGTCCCCAATTATAATCATATTCTCAATATTTAGTTCATTTATTTTTTGGTGTAATTGTTTGTAGAATTTCATTTGATTTTCATTCGGGGCATAAATAGAAACAATAATGAGGGGTTTTGCATCAGTATTTACCTGTACAATTAAGATTCTTCCCTCCTGATCTGCATATAATTGTTTGGAATTTATTGAGTTTTCAACGTATATTGCGATACCTCTTTTTTTTGGTTCGCCAAACTTGTATACGTATTCCCAATTTTATAATTTAGTAATAATTTTCTATTTGTTTTCTTAATATGTACTTCTTGTAATATCACAATTTGTGCTTTTTGTTTTTTAAGTTTAGAAAATATTTGATTTCTTTTCTTCGGTTCATTAAGTCCATTTACGTTTACTGAGAAGATTTTCAAATCTCCTAGTACAGTCATTTGTAATATTTCTTGGGGTCTTTAGATTCACGCTGTGGTTGTTTTCTTCTTGCTCCTTGTTCTGCCACACTCTATTGTGCGGTGCTGCTCGCCTCTTTCTCTTCTTCTCTCCTTATGGTTATTTCTCTGCTTGGTTGCTCAAGATTACGAATTCCACTTGTTTCATAAAATTTTATGGCTTGTTCAACGTTTTCTATTTTAACTCTTTCTGCCTGCCAGTACAGAGAAAGTCCCTCAGGTACAAGCCAGCGGAAGGTGATATTTTCTTTAATTAATATTTTAGCTAAGAAATAGTAGTCCCTCCTGCTTTCTCTCACTCTCCTTGGAACTTGCTTCAATATAGTTATTTCTTTTCCTTTGTCTTGTAATTTTTCATTTCTTGTCCATCTCAGAATGTCATCTCTTATGGTCTTCCTCACAAATTTGATACGTACCTCTCTCGGTAGGTTATTCCTTCGGACATAGCTCGTTTGCACTCTGAAAACTTCATCTATCTCTTTTGATAATTCTGTAGGGTCCATCTGTAGAATGCCTCCAATTATTTCCGCCATCTTAGTTTGTAAATCTTCTTTTTCTTCAGTTATGTTCTGGAATCTCAAACCATAGGAAGCACGTTGTATTTCTAGATGTATGAGGGATTCATTGTATCTTTTTTTAAAAGAGTCTGTTTTGCCTTCATAGGCGTCCATTCTTTGTTCAACTTTATCAATCTTCGCTTCAGCATTCTTAATTCTTTGTTCATTTTCTTTTAATGTCTGTTGTATTTCGTCCATTTTCTCATCAACTTCTTTCATCTTCGTTCATCTCACCTGTATCCGCTTTCATCTCACCAGTGTCTACTTTTAATTCTGCAATTTCAGCCTTTAGTTCTTCACGTTGTTGATTAGCATCATTTTGAGATTTTAACATAAAGTCCTTCATTGCATTTATCGTTTCTTGGATCATCTGAAGTGATGGTTGTGCTTGTGCTTTCTCTTTCTCTTTTTCTTTAGCAGACATACTTGCAGTTGTGCTTTGATGTACAGGTGATGCCAAAGGAGAGACTTGTGGGGATGTTGATGAAGTTAATGTTTGTTTTTTAATTGTCTTTCTATGTGTAGAAGTACTTGACAACGTATTTTAAAAATCTTATTTTAGACATTTACTGAAATCCAATAAACTCCAAATCAATTAAAAATTCCGTAAATTGATACTGAATCAGTTACTAATCACCTTAATTATAAAGAAATTTCAACACCAATAATTCATCCAAAGTGGAATCTTAAAATCTAATTTTAAAATCTATAAGTACAATATTCAAACCAAAATACTAAAGAAGTAGTCAAAAGAGAAAAGAAAAAGAAAAAGAAAAAGGAAGAACAGCTTATTTTGTAATTATCAATCAATATACCTATTACTCAAAACTCAATAAAAAAGGGAAAAACAAATATATCTTAAACACTCAATAAAATCTAGAGAAGAAGAGATGAATTGTTCTCTCTACCACTCTACCACTCCCTTAGTTAATTTTCTTAAATACCTTAATTAAATTTATAGCAGAATGATTATCAGATTTTACACCAAAAAAAAGTATATTAAAAATGCAGTTGGGGATCAAAAAGGCACCACACCAAAGGGAGGGGAAGAAAAAGAGGTTATTAGCAATTCATTATATTAATAATAATACAATAGTGAAATCTCCCAATCAGTATATTATAAGGAACCTAAAAAAAAAGAAACAAAAAAACCCCCAGGAAACTAACATATCAATATTATACTTATAAATTATACTTATAAATTCCAAAATGAAGAGGGTCTCTTGTTAATTACGAATTAAATGTAAAATTTTCTTCTAAAGTCCGCCGATCTCCAATTTATGATACTGTAAATTAGTCCCAGGGGAAGAGAAAGAAAGAAAAAAAAATTCCAAATTCCAAAGCGAAAAAAGAAAAAATAGACACAATTAATCCTTCAGTTCTAATGTAATGCTTATAGTTGTAGTATTTATAGTCCAATCCAATCCAGTAGTCGGTCTGTGTTAAAATCCAATCCCAAATTGTAATGCAATAAATCCGTTTTAAAGAGGTAACCCCTCGGCTTTTCCTCTTTCCTTCAGGCAAAGATGCTACTAATATCACAAATATTTCAAATTGATTAGAAGTAGGAGTAAATATGCAGGGAACAAAAAAAATCAAACAGTAGGGAAATTCATTAATTCACCAGTTTCGTTTAAGTTTTTTCTTTAATTCTTTGATTCTCTCCGGAAAGACAAGGAGAAAAGAAAAGAAAAACGTAATTCATAATTCTTCTGCTGTAAAAAAAAAAAAAGAACCCAAGTTCCCAGCTTCATTTCTTCTCACAGCCTTTCAAAGTTCAGAAGTCTTAAAAATCTTAAAATCTTAAGTTCTCACCCCCTCGAAGCCTCTTCAGGGGTGGATTCTATTCTTTCTGGTCTTTAAATGTTGGAAAATTAATTCTCCTTCTGGTGATCAGAGAAACGAAAGTGTAAAGAAACTAATTCCGGCCGCAAAGCCTTGTCGGCGTAAGGATATGATTCTTTTCTTTACAAACTTTCCTTTTCGCCTTCTATTTTGCAGTTTATCTTGTTCTCCCTTTCCACGAAAAAAAAAATTATATAGATGAATTTATATCTTAGATTCTTCTTTTCTGATGTCTCCTTTTTCCTGCAATGATGGAATTAAGTTATTATTTTCCTTCTTTGTTCTTCTTCGCTTCCCACTGGTGTGGTCAGGCTGCTATGGCTGATACCTCCTAAGAGGCTCGGTTTCCGCACTCCAAAGCCGCGGGGTGATCCTGTCCACTACAGGACCTCGGCGACGGCCCCTCGAGGACAGGGGAAACCCCTTTTCTAGGATCGGTCCATCCGGGCCCAATCCGATCGCTGGGGGCAACCTTTGGAGGGGTAAAAGGGGCTTCGGAGACAGTGCCCTGTCCCGAAGCTTCCGCGGCAGCCCCGGTCCAGACCGGAAGTCAAAAAATTATATCTTAAGTAGAATTTATGACGACAATGTGAAAAAATAAATTCCAATCACTTTTTGTATGTAAGGAAATGTAAACCGGAGCCAAGGAAGAAATTGAAACTTATTGCAAATAATTTAACCCCCTAAATGGTGGTGGGTTTATTGGTATTGGGGACTTTTTCTTTAAGTAATTTGTTTGTTTGTTGTAATAAAAATTTAATAAAAATATATTTTAAAAAAAGAAAGAAAGAGAGAGAAAAAGAGAGAAAAAGAGAGAGACAGAAAGAGAGGGACAGAAAGAGAGAGAAAGAGAGATAGCAAGAGAGATAAAGAAAGAGAGAGAGAAAGAAAGAGGGAGAGATAGAGAGGGCGAGAGAAAGGAAGAGTGAGAGATAGAAAGAGAGTGAGTGAGAGAGAAAGAAAGAGAGAGAAAGAAAGAGGGAGAGATAGAAAGTGAGTGAGAGAGAGAGAGAAAGCGAGAGAGAGAAAAAACAAGAGAGAGGGACAGAGAAAAAGAAAGAGAGAGAGAAAGAGAGAGGGACAGAGAGAAAGAAAGAGAGAGATAGAGAGGGAGAGATAGAAAGTGAGTGAGAGAGAGAGAGAGAGAGAAAGCAAGAGAGAGAGAGAGAGGAAAGGAGAGGAAGGGAGAGAGAAAGAGAAAACTCAGCAAGGAGTTGGGGACTTGCTCCACTTCGCCTCCTCCTCCTCCCCCAGGGTGGCGTTAAGAAAACTGCAGGTTTTTTTAATAGTCCGGCCCTCCAACAGTCTGAGGGACAGTGAACTGGCCCCCTGTGTAAAAAGTTTGGCGACCCCTGCTCTTGCCATTCTGTTGTCATAATATATGTTATGTTTTTATGACCCCATCCTTTTCCTAGGTCAATTACCTGGCATGTCAGAAGCCTTCTTTTTTAACATAAAATTTGGGAATTAAAATTTAAAAATATGCACTTATCATTGATACAAACCAAAATTAATAAAAAGTAAATAGACGTCCTATACCCCCTTAAATCATCTTTTCAAATATACTTCCTTACCAAAACAGAATGGCCATCAATGTCAAAAATGCAGTTGGAGCAAGACTTCTTGCCAGTTTCTCCATTGAATTTCATTGGGGAAATGTATCTATCTCTCTCCTCTCCTCGTCCCTTCCCTTCTCTTTTCTTTCCTTGCCTCCTTCTAAGAGATAAAAAACAGAAAAGACAAAACTATGGAGAAAGGATTGAAGAGAAAAAAATGACAAGAAAAAAACTAAAGAAAATATCTGTAGTTTAAATATACAAATATAAAGTAAAATAAATTCTTATTCTGTTCAAACAAAAACATAAACATATATAAAAATTTCAAATTAAGCAATCAAAATAGCATAGAATTACATAACAAAATAATCTCTTACTCAAATATATAATGTAGATTTATAGTAATAAGATAAATACACAATATTTCTGTAATCGTAGCAGATCTAATAATTGAAGCCTAAGAACAAAACATTTTTGTCAAGGAGGAAATGTGAAGTGCTCTAAGGAGAAATAAAGCTAGATAGGCTTTCATCAAAGCACTTTGTAGAAATTACAGACACAGAGATATGATTTCTGGAATGCTTTGTTTCTTTTTGGCCCCTTTGAGATGAGCAGCTTCTGATGTGAAGCTCTGATCTTATTGGATTTGCAAAATTCTTGTATACATAATCACAACGATTAAGTCGGTTCAAAAATAGCTAACTAGTGACAGATTAATATACCACATACTAAGCAAACAGGTGAGCGTGTAATTGCTAGAATAATAGAAGAGCTGAATAAGCAAGTAATCTTTACCCTATACACAGAAGGGTCTTGATTACCTCAGATGAAGGGAAGCCTAAATGAATAATTATTTCCTTGAATTAATAAAAGGAGTGGATTACCTTTGACCAGGCATGTAGGTTTAACCTTATCACATCTACAGAGGGCATTCCATGTTCTCGCAGGCATGGAAGGTTAAGCCACATTTCACTCTTTTTTATTTAATTTAAGGAAATATTCTTATACTCAGATTCATTATCATAAACATTATTAATATGCCTATACTGTTGTGGTTGCCTTGGGATACAATAAGAAATAATAGAAGGTAGACATTGTATAAAGTATCAAAAGCAAATAAGTATAACATAATTTTTACAGATTCACAATGTAAGTGATATACTAGCAATAAAATTCTATAGTATCTCTATTGTCCAATATTGCATGTCAAAATTCAATCTGTTCATGATGTAATGTTGCAATAGCTTAAAATGTTGATAGTTTTTGCCAAACGCAAGCTAGGTGATGAGCAATCAGTTGATTGAGAACTGCTAAGGCAGGCACACCAAATATGGATATGGATACAGCTTGTTGAGAGGAAAGATTTGCTTTCACATCAAGGGCTATGGAAGATCTTCTGGAACGATGGATGATAGCTTCCTTTGTAGAGAAGACAGCAGTAAGACGACTTAGACATTGGGTTTCAGACAAATTAGCAGGAATATAATTAAGTCTGTTGGCCACATAAAAAAACCAACCAACAGGAAGTATAATATGTACATAATTAAAGGATTAATTAAATTAAATAATTAAAGTGATCTCAGAGGCCGATGTCTTAGAATAACTTGAACAATTAAAAACAAATAAGGCAATGGGTCCAGATGGCATCCACTCCAGAGTTCTTAAAGAACTCAGATATGTGATTGCTTACCCCCCTGACTGATTTGTTTAACCAATCCCTTTTAACAGGAGATGTTCCTGATGATTGGAAAATGGCCAATATTGTGCCTATCCACAAGAAGGGCAAGTAGAGAAGAAGCTAGTAACTACAGGCCAGTTAGCTTGTAACTGGCCTGTAGTTATAGTTAAAATGATGGAGACTCTACTCAAAAAGAGAATAAATCAGCACCTAAAAACCAATAACTAATTGGGCCCAAACCAGCATGGCTTTACTGAGGGCAAATCATGTCAGACTAATTTCATTGATTCCTTTGACTATGTCACAAAGGTGTTGGATGAAGGTGGTGCCTATCTGGACCTCAGCAAAGCCTTTGATACAGTTCCACATAAAGAGCTGATAGATAAGTTAGTAAAGATTGGACTTAATCCCTGGATAATTCAGTCGATTTGCCATTGGCAAATCAGAGGTTTGTTGTTAATGGCGAGTATTCTGAGCAGAGCCTGGTTACAAGCGGTGTGCATCAAGGGTCTGTTTTGGGTCCTATTCTTTTTAATATGTTTGTGAGTGACATAGGGGAAGGTTTGGTATGGCAGGTTTGCCTATTTGCCGATGACTCCAAAGTGTGCAATAGGGTTGATATTCCTGGAGCCGTCTGTAATATGGCAAATGATTTAGCTTTACTAGATAACTGGTCAAAGCAATGGAAACTGCAGTTTAATGTTTCCAAATGTAAAATAATGCACTTGAGCAAAAGGAATCCTCAATCTGAATATTGTATTGGCAGTTATGTGTTAGCAAAAACTTTAGAAGAGAAGGATTTAGTGGTAGTGATTTCAAAATGGGTGAACAGTGCAGTCAGGTGGTAGGAAAAGCAAATAATAATAATAATAATAATAATAATAATTTATTAGATTTGTATGATGCCCCTCTCCGGGGACTCGGAGCGGCTCACAACAAATAATACATGAGATACAAATCCAATATTAAAAAACAATTTTAAAAACCCTTATAAAAAAACAATCATACAGTCCAGACAAACCATACATATAATGGAAGAGCTAGGGGTATGTCAATTTCCCCAAGCCTGGTGACAGGTGGGTTTTTAGAAGATTGTGAAAAGCAAGGAGGTGGGAGCAGTCCTAATCTCCAGGGGGAGTTGATTCCAGAGGGTCGGGGCCACCACAGAGAAGGTTCTTCCCCTGGGTACCGCCAGACATTGTTTTGTCGACAGGACCCGGAGAAGGCCAACTCTGTGGGACCTAATCAGTCACTGGGATTCATATGGCAGAAGGCGGTCCCGAAGGTATTCTGGTCTATGCAGTCAAGTAGAATGCTTGGTTGCATAGCTAGAAGTATAACAAGCAGGAAGAGGGAGATTGTGAGACCACATTTGGAGGGCGCTGGTGAGACCACATTTGGAATACTGTGTTCAGTTCTGGAAACCTCACCTATAAAAAGATATTGATAAAATTGAACGGGTCCAAAGATGGGCTACAAAAATGGTGGAAGGTCTTAAGCATAAAACTGATCAGGAAAGACTTAATGAACTCAATCTGTATAGTCTGGAGGACAGAAGGGAAAGGGGGGACATGATTGAAACATTTAAATATGTTAAAGGGTTAAATAAGGTTCAATATTTTTAATTGGAAAGTGAACACAAGAACAAGGGGACACAATCAGAAAGTGAACACAAGAACAAGGGGACACAATCAGAAGGGGAAAGATCAAAAGCAACGTGAAAAAATATTATTTCACTGAAAGAGTAGTAGATCCTTGGAACAAACTTCCAGCAGACGTGGTTGGTAAATCCACAGTAACTGAATTTAAACATGCCTGGGATAAACATATATCCATCCTAAAATAAAATACAGGAAATAGTATAAGGGCAGACTAGATGGACCATGAGTCTTTTTCTGGCGTCAATCTTCTATGTTTCTATGGATTGAGAGCAATTCCAGGAAGAAAATCCTAGTGTATATACATATAGGCTTAGTAAAAGAAGTGGTACAGTTCTTAATCTGAGTGCATGTAATATTATTTCCACTAGCAACATAGGTGTAAAGAAAAAGGCAGTGTGAACCGGAAGAGTTCTAGTAATTGGACCATAACTTGTAGAATGTTCATAATGAATTTAAATACATATTAAGTGATTTTATTTTATTTTTTATTTTATTAATAGAGTTGAAAGGGACCGTTAGGCCATCGAGTCCAACCCCCTGCCTGAGCAGGAAACCCTACAGCACCCCAGCCAAATGGAAGTCCAATCTCCTCTTGAAGGTGTCCAGAGTTGGGGAGTTCACCACCTCCCCTGGCAGGCAGTTCCATTGGTTGATCGCTCTGACTGTCAGGAAGTTCTTCCTTATTTCCAGGTTGAATCTCTCCTTGGTCAGCTTCCAACCATTGTTCCTCGTCCGGCCCTTTGGTGCCCTGGGGAATAAAGAGACCCCCTCCTCACCGTGGCAACCCCTCAAGTATCTGTAAACTGCTATCATGTCCCCTCTAGACCTTCTTTTTTCTAGGCTGTCCATGCCCAGTTCTCTCAATCTCTCTTCGTAAGTCTTGGTTTCGAGTCCCCTAATCATTTTGGTTGCTCTTTTTTGCACCTTCTCCAGAGTTTCGATGTCTTTTTTGTAGTGAGGTGACCAAAATTGGATGCAGTACTCCAGGTGGGGTCTGACCAGGGCATAGTAGAGTGGTATTAGTACTTCCCTGGTCTTGGAGCGTATTCCTCTGTTGATGCAGCTTAGGATTGAGTTGGCTTTTTTGGCTGCTGCTGCACATTGCTGACTCATGTTTAGTTGATTGTCCACCAAGACTCCAAGATCTCTTTCGCAGTCACTACTGCTGAGTGGGGTATCTCCCAGGCTGTATGTATGTCTAGGGTTCTTGACATATGATGTTTCCTTAAGAATTGCAGAAAGAAGAATACAGACATGAATCAAACAATTATCAAGCAACATTTTCATATCTACAGTTTTACTTAAACAAAAATTAGACAAGTTGATTTGTTTTGCTAGCTGTGTCCACAAATTGTATGTAAGATGTTGATGTAAATCATGGGTTGCAATGCGAGACTTCACTGCTAGTGAAGGAAGAAAAAGATTGAAAATACAATGAGAAATAAATTTACAATGATAATTGCAAAGAAGTCACAGTATTAATTCTTGGAAGTTTCTGGTTTGTTCTGTTCCCATAAGATTTGCTGAGTTTCGGAAGTTGTCTTCTTCACTGTTCCCCATATCATATTGTGTGCTTGAGGGGATCATGCTTGATGAAGGGGACAATGTGCTCCCTGGATTGTTGGAACTTCTGATCATGTGCTGGACCTGTAGGACCAAACACAACTGCAAAAAACCCTTCCTCAGGTTATTAATGATATAGGTATTAACCAGGTTTTATCTGGTAGAGCTTGATAATAATCCAATGGTCTAGGCATGATAGATTATAGGAGATTAATCACAGCCCGCGTGAGCTGCAATGAATCAAATCCGGAGGCGACGGATAAAGTTACAGAAAAGGCTTCAAAACAAAGTTACTTTTATTAATAGAAAACAATAAAATCAGATTTGCCTGATCACAGGCTCTTACTGCACGTCTACATAGCTAGAGAGTTATAAGCAAAATGGAGATTTTCTCCTTCTTCACGAACAAGAGAGGAAGTGATGCTGGCTGTCTAGACAGGATTTTACATCATAATGGGTGGAGCTAAATTAACATACACAGAGTTAACTATTTAATTACTGAATGTCTCTGAATGTCTCTGGGGCTGGCAATACACAGCATGACCAGGCAGGGGTAGGCAAAGTTGGCTCTTCTATGACTTGTGGACTTCAACTTCCAGAATTCCTGAGCCAATCATACTAGCTCAGGAATTCTGGGAGTTGAAGTCCACAAGGAGAGATTCAACATGGAGATAAGGAGGAACTTCCTGTCGGTCAGAGCGATCAACCAATGGAACAACCTACCAGCAGACGTTGTGAACTCCAACACTCTGGACATTTTTAAGAGAAGATTGAACTGCCACTTGACTGGTGTACTATAGGGTTCCTGCTTGGGCAGGGAGTTGAACTCGATGGCCATCATGGTCATCATAATGGGTGGAGCTAAATTAACATACACAGAGTTAACTATTTAATTACTGAATGTCTCTGAATGTCTCTGGGACTGGTAATACACAGCATGACACCCCTTCTTTGGCAGTCATCAGGGACATTGGTTCACATAAGGCACATTTTCTTGGATAGGTATTCGTGTTGATCAGCTGGCAATGGCTTATTCAGCAGGTCAGCAATCTGTTCAGTAGTAGGCACATATTGTATTTTCACGAATCCTTGTTTTACGTATTCTCTTGTGTTTTTATACCTTATGTCGATGTGCCGTGAACGAGCTCCAACATATTCAGATTCAGCTATGAACGTGACTGAAACATTATCCTCCATAATAATAATTGGTTTCATGTGACTTTCCCAAATACTATCAATGAGAGCAGAAAAAGAGGTTAAAGCATTACAACAATCAGAAACACATGCATATTCAGCTTCAGTTGAAGAGCAAGAAATAAACTTCTGTTTTCTAACTTTCCAATAAACTGGACAACCATTCAAAAACATTATATAACCAGAAGTACTTTTTCGTGTTTCTACATCACCTGCCCAGTCAGCATCTGCATAACAAATCAATTCAGGATACTTATCATGTTTCAGCTCCAGGAACAACTTCATGCCCTTTGTATATTTCATGTATCTCAGCAGTCTATTTATGCATGTCCAATGGAACGTAGTTGCTCTGCCAACATACCGTGACAAAAGATTCACACTCAGTGAAATGTCAGGTCTTGTCCAACTGCTGATATATAGTGATGACCCAATTACTGACCGATACAGCGTTTGGTCTTCAAATGGAGGATACTCTTGTTGAGTTAACCTGTAAAAATCAGTTTGCATAGGGGAACGACAAGTATGTGCATCAGACATGTTACAATTATGCAAAAGTTGGTCAACCTTACTTCCTTGCGAGAGGCAGAACCCCTTCTCAGTTTTCTCAATCTGAACACCTAGATAATCATTAATATGCCCTAAACTCTTCAAAGTGAAATGTCTTTCTAGATTTTTGGCAAAAGTTTCACTCATACGTTTGTTAGGACCAATGTAAACAATATCATCAACATAAACAAGAATAATTTCATAAGCTTTACCTTGCCCTTTTGTAAACACGCATTCATCAGAGTCGGACTTAATAAAGCCCATTGAATTTAATTTGTCATTGAGACAGCGGTGAGACTGTTTCAATCTGTAAAGGCTTTTCTGCAGGTTCCAGACATCCCCTTCTTGGTCCTGGAACCTGGGCGCACTCTTTACGTAGATCTCTTCATTTAGATCAGCATTCAAATAGGCAGTCTTGACGTCAAACTGAAAAACTTTTAAGTTCAAGGCAAAAGCGGTAGTTAGGGCAATTTTGACATTTTCATTTTTGACAGTGGGTGAGAAGGTATTTGTGTAATCTTCAGGATACACCTGTGAGTACCCCTGTGCTATTAGTCTTGCTTTGTATATCTTTTCATCATTTGGTTTTTGTTTAACCTTGTACACCCAACGTGTGCCAATAATCTTCTTGTTTATTGGAGGCTCAACTTGTTGGAACACCTTAAGTTTCTTTAAACTGTCCAGTTCATTTTCCATAGCCTCATACCATTTTTCTTGTTCAGATTCAGGCAAATGTCTTATTTCAGAAAAATTCTCATGAGGAACTGTAACATTGTTACATAAGAAAGGAAAAGGTTTGTGTAATACTTGCTGTTGATATCTCTTTGGAGGAGTTCCTTTGGTGGTTCTCTGTGAACGCCTTGGAACCTTGGTCCATCCTTCATCATGATCATCTCCGTCTCCAATTGCATCGTCAGGAACATCATCTGCGACTGTTAAAGACTGTCCATCATCTGGAACATCTGGAACAGCTACCTGAGGGTCAGGTTTCACTGCACCTTGAACATCATCTTTAGGAAAATAAACTGAAGTATCATTACTGTGTATTCTGGACCAATTGTATCTTCCTCAAATTTAGCTGAATTAGAAACAACAGCTGTATGATAAGTTTCAGCAAATTTGTAGTACTTAGAGCTTTCATCAAAACCGATGAATCTCATTCTCTGTAACACTGTACCTCCTTTTCTTCTTTGATCTAGTGGAATGTTAACCATGGCATACGAGCCAAAAATGTGGATGCTATGAATATCAGGCTTCTTTGCATGAAGCAAATAGTAAGGAGTCTCTTGTATAACACTACTCCACGTTCGGTTAACAATGTAATTAGCATACCTGAGTGCTTCGCCCCAGTATAGATTGTCCATGCCAGCATCCTCTAGAAGACAATGAAACATAGTCTGTAGGACCCCCTGGCATCTCTCTGCGATCCCATTCAAAGCAGGGGATGATGGTGCTGACGTTTGATGACGGATTCCATTTCTTTTCATCCATCCTTGGAACTGCTGGGACATGAATTCTCCACCATGATCACTCTGGATTCTTCTGATCCGGACATCGTATTGTGTAAGTACTTCTGCAGCAAAGTCTTTAAAGATCTGAAAAGCCTTAGATTTTTGTTTCGTTAGAAACACAAAACCATATCTGGAATAACTATCGACAATAGTCAAGAAATACTTACAGTTACCTTTAGTAGGCCGAAATGGACCGACAATGTCGATGTGGACCAAATCAAAATTGCGTGTAGACAAACATAGGGCATGCTTGGCAACCGGAGTTGCCTTTGACTTGGCTGAATTGCAAATTTTACAATCAAGATGAACTTTGCAATCACTATCAACTTTAAAACCATTCACAAACACAGGCATCTTTGCTAAAACTTGAAAAGATATGTGGCCCAAGTGACGGTGCCATCTATGAACACACCTGGAATGAAAAGATTTGTTTGTTAATACAGGTTTAACATTAGAAACATCATTGGGGACCCTTTGGACTTCATTGGCTTTAAGAGCCTTTGCATCTATAGTGGCAGCAGGTTTTCTCTCTGGACCTGTGCCTTCGCCCTTTGGAACTTTTATACTTCCATCAACCTTTGGAGGAGGATTTGGCTTTAAGTAATAAACACCCCCAATAGGGATACCGGTTGCAAGGATTCTGTCATCCTTCAAGATGTAAGCTTCTGTTAGTGTCTGAGTCACTTTAGTCCCTAAATCTTCATTCAGGCGGTACACGCTGAGTATGTTCCCTTTTCCACTTGGAATGTAGAAAACACACGAGATGAATTTGTCCAATTCTTTTATGTAGATAGTTCCTTCTCCTTCAACTTTGCACAGATGGGCTGCTACACCAACCACTTCTTTGACATCAGTCTTATGAAATTCTGTGAAAAGTTCCTTCTGGTATACGATGTGAACGGCTGCTCCACTGTCTAATGTCTATCAGTGACGAATGTCATATTGTGGACTCTTGTCTGGAACAGTGCTAAGTAGGAGAGTGTTGACATAAAAACTTTTCTCACCTTTTGAGTCTCATTGAGCTGATCTGGAATTGCTGGAGCCTCGACCCCTGGATCCTCTCGAACGTGTTACTTTGGGCAGAGTAGGATATGAAGGAGATTCAGAATTGCCAGATTGGGAACCTTGGGGATCGTTGGATTGAGATCGTGGAGCGTCATCTCTCTTTGGTTGTTTCTGGCGTGTATATCTGGAAGTGTAGCCCTTTTGTTGTTAGCTTTTAGCCAATGTAGGTTTGCATACAGAAGACATAGGTCTGAGTCTAGTGTGCATAAGCCCTTCTTCTTCAGTTAGCATCTTACAGAATCTCTGAGTAGTTTTATGGGCTAATGGCATGCTGTTGAATTTAAAAACAGCTTCTTTCCATTCACGACTGAGGGAATTTATGATGGCAGCATTTAATTGCATGTAATCTATGTTATAGCCACACTCTGATAAGTCTTTGTGCATTCCTAATATCTTAGATAAATGTGGAGCAATTTCTTCTCCAGGCTTTAATTTTGCTGAGAAAAGCTCAGAGATTAACAGAAAGTTTCCCTCATCAGAATCTGGCCTGAACAGTTCATCCCGTGACTCTAATAATTCTCCTGAAGTAATATCATATGGGTATCTTACTGATAAATCAAAATCCAAGGACATGAGAATAAGGAGAGTAGCTCTTATATCTGATTCCCTTTCTTCCTCAGTCTATTGCCTAATTGGAGGATCAAAAGCCATATGATCCACTTGTTGAGTGATCAAAATCAATCTGATCTGATGTAACCAGGTCTTATAATTATGTCCATTGCTTTTTAATTTTGACTCAACTTTCAGTGTTGCTAAGGTGATTGCTTGTCTTGTAGATGCAGCTGGCAGGGCTGCTGGTTGTTGTACTTGTGGTACAGGAACTGGTGGCAATTGGACTGGCTGAGGCGCCTGCACCGGCAATGATGGTGGAATTGGCAAGGGGGATTGCCTCTGTCGCTGTACAGGACGAGCTGGAATTTGTGGGCGCTGGTTCCATTGCATCTGTGTAGCTTGGGTCGCCTGTGATGCTTGTGGTCTAACAGCAGATTTATTAGCCACAGTTTCCCTCAGACGTCTTCTTTGATCTGCGAAGGCCTGAAGGAGATCTTTAGAACCAGTAACTGATTTAAATTTGAAATCATGCAATCCACTAGAGGCCGCTGCAGGGTAACTTTCTGCAGCTGTTTGGGTATACTGAGCCCCCTTAATGTCACTTGAGGAATGCTTTTGTTCAGAGACACAGCGTAATAGCTTTCGCTATCTCTCAGCGCATGCTCGCTTTGGATGTCTATATCAGGAGAGACAGACATTCCTTTTCTTGTAGACGTGGCCTCTTGGCATTCCTGCGTATGCTCGCTTTGGTTAATGGAGAAATGCCCAAACTCAGTTTTTAAAAGTTTCATTTGAAGTTCTTTGAGTTCCCTTAATTGCTTTCTATAGACACCTAAGTCATCCATATAATCATCATGTACACTTTTCTGCTTTAATGTTATTGAACTTCCAAGACTATCTAGATAAGTACAGTAAGACTGTACATCTTGGATCCCCTGTTCACAGCGTGCAATTGTGGCTTCAATTCTGTCTAAATCAGAAAGTGATTCTCTGCTCTTGATGGAGCTTTGAGATTTTTTATTGTCACAATGCTTAGTGATGATAAAATGCTTCCCTTCGCTTTCAAAGGGAGCTGTGAGGATTGACCGCTTTGAGAAAAGCCGGTACTTGGAGATTCAGAACAGAAAAGGGTTGCTTCCTGAATGTCACATTCTTCACTAGATTTATGAGCTGCAATGAATCAAATCCGGAGGCGACGGGTAAAGTTACAGAAAAGGCTTCAAAACGAAGTTACTTTTATTAATAGAAAACAATAAAATCAGATTTGCCTGATCACAGGCTCTTACTGCACGTCTACATAGCTAGAAAGTTATACGCAAGATGGAGATTTTCTCCTTCTTCACGAACAAGAGAGAGAGTGATGCTGGCTGTCTAGACAGGATTTTACATCATAATGGGTGGAGCTAAATTAACATACACAGAGTTAACTATTTAATTACTGAATGTCTCTGAATGTCTCTGGGGCTGGCAATACACAACGTGACAAGGCAGGGGTAGGCAAAGTTGGCTCTTCTATGACTTGTGGACTTCAACTCCCAGAATTCCTGAGCCAATCATACTAGCTCAGGAATTCTGGGAGTTGAAATCCACAAGGAGAGATTCAACATGGAGATAAGGAGGAACTTCCTGTCGGTCAGAGCGATCAACCAATGGAACAACCTACCAGCAGATGTTGTGAACTCCAACACTCTGGACATTTTTAAGAGAAGATTGAACTGCCACTTGACTGGTGTACTATAGGGTTCCTGCTTGGGCAGGAAGTTGAACTCGATGGCCGTCATGGTCCCTTTCAACTCTAACAATAAATAAATAAATAAAATAAATATATAAATGTCATAGAAGAGCCAACTTTGCCTACTCTGGGTCTAGGCAATGGTTTTTGGTGCCTAAAATTATGCTCATAATCTTCTAAACTTTGAAAAGAAATATTAATTTTATTAAGAGTAAATAAGACTTTACTTACTTGTTGTTGAATATTTACAAGGCATACAGTGGGGAATTTAACTCCTTTTAATTATTTTCTAAATATTGTTTGAAAGTGCAATTAGATTATTCTATAATCGCTTGAGTAATAGACGTAAAGGAAATACAGTACCATGAGTAAGAGCAATGTTCCATGTGAAACAAAAATCAAGAAAAGAAGTACAGTGGTACCTCTATTTATGAACTTATTTCTTTCCATGACCAGGTTCGTAAGTAGAAAAGTTTGTAAGTAGAGGCAATTTTTCCCATAGAAATCAATGTAAAATCAAATAATGCGTGCAAACCCATCCCAAAACTCACCCCTTTTGCCTTATTACCGCCAGCATTCCGATTCTTGTTCGGGGATGGGTGGAAGAGGTGGGGAGGGAAAGACAGCGGAGGCTGCCTGGAGGGAGACTCATGGGTGGATTGACATGTGCGGGAAGCTGCCTGGCGGCTTGTCAGCTGGCAGGACTTCCACCCTCCTTGAAAGTTTTTGTCGGCAGCGGCAGGCAAAGGAGAATCCGGAGGAGTCCCTTCCGGGCGCCCAAAGCAGCGGGCTTTAATTCCGCCTACCTTCCATTCCCGCGGAACCTCCCCAACACCTCCCTGCCAACCACCAAGGAAGAAGAAGAGAGCAGAAAAGTTGTGAGGGACGGCAGAAGGGCCTGCATGAGGAACTAGAAGGATGCCTGTGGGGCAGGGTGGGGAGAGCCGGGCATAGAAGGAGGAGGGTGCAAGGCAGGGTTTATCCCGAAAGTTGTGGGAAGGCGATGCCCAGCCCTTGCTCCCGAAAGCCAGGCCACAAAGCGAGTGTTGGAGTTGCCGCGGTCTTTTGGGTCTCCAAGTTTTAGCCACTTGGCTTCGGCGCACAAAAGCTGAGGATGGGTGCTCCCTTCTGGTGACAGGGACTCGAACAGAATGACCCTCCGTTGGTGTTTTTGCCGGTCCATGGTGAGAAACTGGCTGGAAATGTGCTTCTTTTTCCTGTCGCCACGAGATTCCCCCGGCGGCAAGCAAGGCTCAATGTCCTGACTCCCAAGGAGCTCGTTCGCCTGTCTTCCCAGTCCTGAAATCGCCTCACAAGAAAAGGAGGCAACGACGTACCTGCGGTTAAAGATGGAAGGAGAAAGTCTCTTCTGGACAGGAAGCGCTAGATGATGCCCAGAGGCAGAATGCCAAGGTGGCTTATGTTCCAGTGGGAAAAGTTTCCTCCGGATTTGTTTTCATCGCTGCTGGGATCATTTCTTCATAGCAACTTTTTTCTTTTCTTTCATTCGGTTAAAAGCGCCACCCTTCATTTATTCCTCCTTTCCACTCTCCCTCTGTCTCTCCGAGCATCTGGGCTTTTTAAGTGAGGGAGGCTGTGTTTATTTTCTTTCTCGGAGCTTGGGAAGGAGAGGACGGGGCAACAAGAGACCCCTGGCTTGCCTGCTTCCCCCCAACACACACACACATACCTTTCTTCCTCCCCCCCCCCCTCTCAACCCCTGCTCCAGGCTGTATAATCATCAGATCAAAGTTTGAGGGGTGTTTGTTTTTTCGGAAAGCACCTGGAACAAAGTTTTAAAAAAAATACCCCACCGTGGGGTTTTAATGGAGATGTTAACAAATGGTCCACCGGCTCTTAAAAAGGCTCCTTTTCTGTTTTAGGAACAAGTTGGTTTGTTTTCACTGAATGGAACCTCGCAGCTTCGAAATGTCTTTTCTCTCTCTCTCTCTTTCTCTTTTCCTTCACACGGCTCAGACTGAGGTTTTCCAAGGGCTTTTTTTTCCTAAGGTCGGGGTTGGAGGAGAGAAATGGCAGCAAAGTCACTGGTGAGAGATTTTTATTACAAAGTAGCTGGACGGGGGTTTGCATCGGGAACGTTTCCCCCTTTTTGTACGTCCAGTTCTATCTTCTAAGCACAATTAAAATCTCTCCAATTTGGAATAAGATCACTGATCTATCTCCTTGTTTCCGAGCTGATAGACTTTGTTTCTTTGCTCCTCCAAAGAGCCTTATGCTCACTCGGAAAGCAGCCTTGGTGGGAATGCCTCCCTCTGCTCCCCCACCCCCACATCACTTTTCTTGCTGGAGGTTTTTACTTCTCTGCTGTTCACGCTTCAACCTAATGTTTCAGAGGAAAACTTGCTCACCCGCTCTTAAACACGTTCTTTGATTTTAAAAAAACCCAAAGTGGCTAAAGGATCTGATGGCAGTTCGGTTCTCTTAATACTACCCAAGGTGGGGCTTGCCTGCTTCACCCAACACACACACACACAAACGCGCCTTTCTTCCCCTCCCCCATCCCATCAACTCCTACTCCGGGCTGTATAATCATCAGATCAAAGTTTGTTTTTCAGAAAGTACCTTGAACAAAGTTGAAAAAAACCCCCCACCACGGGGTTTTAGCATAGATGTTAACAAATGGTCCACTGGCTCTTAATTTTTTATTACAATGTAGCTGGTCGGGCGTTTGCATCGGGAACTTTTCCAACCTTTAAGACTATCCACGGTGAGGCTTCCCTGCTTCCCCCCAACACACACACAAACGCACCTTTCTCCCTCCCTCCCCTCCCCTCAACTCCTGCTCCGGTCTGTATAATCATCAGATCAAAGTTTGAGGGGTGTTTGTTTTTCGGAAAGCACCTGGAACAAAGTAAAAAAACCCACCGTGGGTAGTATTTAGGATGGGAAAAGTTCCCAATGCAAATCCCCGTCCAGCTACTTTGTAATACAAATCTCTCGGTGGTGACTTTGCTGGCGTTCCTCTCCTCCAACCCCAACCTTAGGAGAACAGAGATTTGGGATCTTTATAGACTTTTGTGGATGTTGATTTTGACATCGGATACCCATGCTCTTTATTGGTTTATATTTTTTTGAGGGTTTTTTTTACATCGGGTCTATATACCCAGTTTGATTGGATTTTTTTTTTAAATTGTGGATTCCTTTTGGGCATCAGATTACAAATACTTTTGTTGATGCTCTTGGCATCAAGTTTCCATACCACTTGATTGGATTATAATTTGCTGATTGGATTTCTGATTGGATTATAAAAATCAATTATCAAACAATGTACTTAAAAATATTCCTGGACTTCTGGTTCTGGCGTTGCTCTGCTAGCTGGGTAGTCTCCGTCTCTCTTCGGGGCTACTCCGGCTTTTCGTGAAATTTGGTACTTTTTTTGGCGACTTCTGACCCGCAAAGTGGGAGGTTATTAGTTAAAGTACTAAGCCAAGCAGACTTGTTTGGGTGATCACCTTTGGGGGGGGGGAATGGCCACAAAAATCTCCCACCTGCACTCAATTTCAGTAAAATATTTGGGAGGTATAGGAACATGGCTGTAGGATCCCTTGGTTGTTTTTCTGCAGCAGCACTGCCCCCATCACCATATTACTAATATCTGCTGGAAGAACCAAAGGAGCATTTGGGTCAGGATATTTTCGCATTGGCTCTGCTGCAAACAGCCACTTGAGTTTTTGAATGCCACTTGGCATTCCATTGTCCATTTCTACAGTTTGAGTTTTCCCTCCCACTTTATCTTCAAGTTAGTGATGGGGAGAGCTGCTTGCACTTTTTCAGGATCCATTTGTATCCCTTTGTTGGAAATGCAGTATCCCAAATAGTCAATTTTGCTTTGGTGAAATTCACACTTTGACATCTTATGAACCCCTTAATAATTAATAATAATAATAATTTATTAGATTTGTATGCCGCCCCTCTCTGAAGACTCGGGGCGGCTCACAACAATAATAACAGTGTGACAATGTAAACAAATCTCCAGACCTGGAGCCTCAACCATTAGCTAGCCGCCATTAGCCAAGGAGACTGCGTGCTAGAAAGAGTTGCTTGAAGAATTGGAAGTCATCTGGAAAAGAAAAGGGGATGTAAGTTTTTGTGCTGGAGTTGTGGCGAGGAGAATTGACTGTTAATTTGAGCGTTGCTGCTGGAGGGAAAAATCTTTTTGTTACTTTTTGTTTATGGATTACAGGAAAAGGAGTTCAAGAAATTGGGGAGATGGCTAAATGGATACTATAATTGCTGTTTTTAATTTCGAATGGAACTAGAAGTTAACGTCTAAAAATCATCTTGGAAGAATATTGGTGAATTTGTAAAAACGTAGTATTTTTTTATATATATATACTATTTGGATTTAAAAGTTGAAAAGCTGGGGAAAAAAACAATAGTAAGAGATTTAAGACGGTATGGTTACCACCTATTGGTAGAAACTGTACTTGTGAGAAAGTTCTTCGAGTTGGATTTTTTTGTTTACTTAGACAATTCCATCTGTCCATTCATTACCCTGGGGGGGAATTATTGACCCCCTCAGAGAGGGTCCGCAACTTGGGCATCCTCCTCGATCCACAGCTTACATTAGAGAACCATCTTTCAGCTTTGGTGAGGGGGGGCGTTTGCCCAGGTTCGCCTGGTGCACCAGTTGCGGCCCTATCTGGACCGGGAGTCACTGCTCACAGTCACTCATGCCCTCATCACCTCGAGGTTCGATTACTGTAACGCTCCCTACATGGGGCTATCTTTGAAAAAGTGTTCGGAAACTTCAGATCATGCAAAATGCAGATGCGAGAGCAATCATGGGCTTCCCTAGGTATGCCCATGTTACACCAACACTCCGCAGTCTGCATTGGTTGCTGATCAGTTTCTGGACACAATTCAAACTGTTGGTTATGACCTAAAAAGCCCTTCATTGCATCGGACCAGAATATCTCTGGGACCGCCTTCTGCCGCACGAATCCCAGCGACCAGTTAGTTCCCACAGAGTTGGCCTTCGCCGGGTCCCATCGACTAAACAATGTCGTCTGGCGGGACGCAGGGGAAGAGCCTTCTCTGTGGCGGCCCCAACCCTCTGGAACCAGCTCCCCCCGGAGATTAGGATTGCCCCCACCCTCCTTGCCTTTCGTAAACTCCTTAAAACCCACCTTTGCTGTCAGGCATGGCGGAATTGAGACATCTCTCCCAGGCCTATATAGTTTATGCATGGTATGTTTGTGTGTATGTCTTGCTTTTTTAAATAAGGGGTTTTTAGATATTTTTAAATATTAGATTTGTTGTACATTGTTTTTATTATTGTTGTGAGCCGCCCCGAGTCTACAGAGAAGGGCGGCATACAAATCTAATGAATGAATGAATGAATGAATGAATAAAATCCTCCCGCCTTCAGTAAGATCCTAAAGATATAGCTTTGTCATTTGCTTGGGGCTCCAACAGGGGAATATCATAGTGGAGGTGATTGATCGATTACCCTACCTTTCCTCTATTCTGCTCCCATGCTCCCTATCTTTTAATTTGTGTTTGTGTCTTATTTAGGCTTTTATCTTTGTACAGTTTTTATTTTTAAGATTGTAAGTCTCTTACCTTAGGATAAGTTAAATGGGCAGCCAATAACTGTTATAAATAATAAACAAACACCAAGTTATGAGCTTTACTCATATGAGATAGTCAACTCCAAATTGTACATTACAATTTCTGGGATGTCATTAGCACAACGATTTATGACAATTTTAAAACTGTACCGTTGATGTGGGAAGAGTATGGTTAATTTAAAATCACAACATATTCTGAGATGCAATCCAAAGCATACCATGCTACATATAATTGGATTGTTTACTTCCATAATTGATCCATCTTAAGAGCCACTTGTAAGTAATACGTCTGATGTATTGTAATGTCTGTCATTTAAGGATGTACATCATGGAAATGGTACGCAGCAAGCTTTCTACAGTGATCCTAATGTCCTTTATATTTCACTGCATCGCTATGATGATGGAAACTTCTTCCCAGGCAGTGGAGCCCCTGATGAGGTAATAATATGATAAATATGTTTTTTCAGATTTTTTTGTAATACAATTTGGAAATTCAAATGATAAAATGCTGGGTCTTGCAATACAAGTGAGGGAATCTGATTTCTT
Organism: Erythrolamprus reginae; assembly: GCF_031021105.1. Lineage (NCBI taxonomy): Eukaryota > Metazoa > Chordata > Lepidosauria > Squamata > Dipsadidae > Erythrolamprus > Erythrolamprus reginae. The sequence continues at coordinate 220,616,015 of NC_091950.1, forward strand.
CCACTTTCAGAAGTAAATGTTTTAGCTTTTAATTCTCTAAAATTGTTAGGTCCCACCCCTCAAGTCCATGACAGCTAAATTTAACTATCGCAACATCAATTCTTCGCGTTTTGGATTTTATCTGTCTCTATATAAAATTTAGATATACTTACATGAATATAGAAATAGTATTTGGATTTATATACCACTACATAGTGCTTTACGGCACTCTCTGAGCAGTTTACCAAGTTAGCATATTGCCCCCAACAATCTGGGTCCTCATTTTACTGATCTCAGAAGGATGGAAGGCTGAGTCAACTTCTAAACCTGTCAGGATCAAACTTCAGACAGAGTTAGCTTGTAATATAGCATTCTAACCACTGTGCCATCAGGCATCTTGATATATAGCTAGCTATTCCTCAACTTATGACAAAAAGTGAGGTCAGAATTTATGTTGCTAAGTGAGAAATATGTTAAGTGAATTTTGCCCCATTTTACAATTTTTCTTGCCACAGTTTTAAAATGAATCGGTGCTATTTTTAAATTAGTAATATGATTAAGTGAATCTGTCCTCCCCATTGACTTTTGCTTATCACAAAAAAGGATCACAAGACCCTAGGACATTACATCTGTTATAAATATGAACCAGTTGTCAAGCATGTGAATGTAAATCATGTGACAATGGGAATGCTGCAAGGGTCATAAATGTGAAAAATGGTTATAAGCCACTTTTTCAGTGTTATTGTAACTTTGAACAGTCACTAAATGAACTGTTGTAAATCAAGGACTATCTGTATAGTTTATATATGAAAAAGAGGTCTGCAAGGTACAGACTATACATACCTCAGAGACAGTCCAACACATAGTGATAAGATGTAAGGTACAGACAGGAATAGCATGAATTGAACAACAAAACCACATACCTTGCAGGATGTGGTACAGATGTACAGGAACATCTGCACAGGGTATCCAGGGGTTTGCAACCTGCAGCTCTGGAGCTGCATGTGGCACTTTCATCCCTCTGCTATGGCTCCCTATCCACTCAGGGAAGGATTTAAAGGGTGTAAGAGGAAGTAAGAAAGAAGGCGAGAACAGAGAGAATAAAAGGGGAGGTAGAGAAGGAAGGAAGAGGAAGGAGAAGGAAAAAGGAAGGAGGAGGAGATGGTAGTAGGAAATGGAAAAGAATGTGTAAGAAAGTAGATACTAGAGGTGGAAGAGCCACCTGAGATAGAAAGAGGAAAGTGGAGAGAGCAAAGATTGAGATGGATTGAATAATAAAATTAAAATTAGAATGTAACTTAGATTTGTTTATTTATTTATTTGTTTATCAGGTTTATATGCCATCCCTCTCCAAGGACTTGGGGCGGCTTATTGTACTATTGTTTTTAAGTAACAATATATGCATATTGATTTGTGTTGAAGGTATATGTGATTATGTTTTTGATGTGGAGGAAAATAAAAACAAATTACAAAAATAAAGTAGTACAGTGGAACCTCGACATACGAGCAGCTCTACTTACGAGCTACTCGAGATAAGAGCTGGGAGGGGAGCGACATTTTTGTTCGCCTCCCGAGCTCACATTCGGGATACGAGCGCCAAGGAGCTGTCTCCTGAAGCCGAACGCTAACTTCCGCGTTCGGCTTCAGGAGACAGCTCCTTGGCGCTCGTATCCCGCGTGTTTTAAAAGGTTGCAGCTGGCCTGGGGGGCTCGGGGGGGTGCTGGCAAGCCCCCCAGGCCGGCTGCAACCTTTTAAAACACGCGCGCCGCTTCGCAGCTGTCTCCTGAAGCCGAACGCTAACTTCCGCGTTCGGCTTCAGGAGACAGCTGCGAAGCGGCGCGCGTGTTTTAAAACGTGGCAGCCGGCCTGGGGGGCTCGGGGGGAAGCCCCCGAGCCCCCCAGGCCGGCTGCCACATTTTAAAACACGCGCGCCGCTTCGCAGCTGTCTCCTGAAGCCGAACGCTAACTTCCGCGTTCGGCGGCAGCGGTTTTTTTTTGTTGTTGCACGGATTAATTGACTTTACATTGTTTCCTATGGGAAACAATGTTTCGTCATACGAGCGTTCCAACTTACGAGCCTCCTTCCGGAACCAATTAGTCTCGTAAGTCGGGGTTCTACTGTACAACCTTTGTCTCATCGAGCTGAACTACAAGCCCCTTGTTGATTGGCTGCCACACCCCAATCCCTGAAGCTGCTCATTCAAACTAGCCAGTCAACAGCAAGCTGCCAGATTGAGCCAAACTAAGCCTGCAGGCCGTCATGGCAGAGAAGCCGGTCTTTTATTCTGATGGGGAAAGCTATTTTCCTTACATCTCAAGTTCTTACAGCTTCACGTGCTTCTGAATAGAATACTGTGGTTCTCTGCCATATGGGTCATTCTCTTCTGAAGCTCTTCAAAAAGTAAGTACAGTTACAGCCATGAGTTGGGTTAGGATAGGGAGGAGTAAGTGGAATCCAGGTTGCTAGCAAAGCAGACACATTATGGAGAGGGCCGAACAGAGTTTTGGAGGCTCCATTTCGGGCTGTAACAGGCCAGGAGAAGCCTGTAGAGCAGGCCCGCCCAGTATCTGTAACTGGCCCGCCAGCTATCTGTGAGTCTCGGTTTTACCTAGCAGCCGGCAGCTTAAATGCAGGCTGGAGATTATTGGACCTGCTTGAGAGAGAGAGAGAGAAAGAGAGAGAGAGACCTGCAGGCAGCTTGTTCTCCAAGGCGAAAGCCACACAGGAGAAAGAGTTGGGAGCGGCTTGGAACACCCGGTAAGTTTCCCTGCATGGTTTTGGGCAGTGTGTGTGTGTGTGTGAAAGAGAGAGAGAGAGAGAGAGAGAGAGAGAGACCTGCAGGCAGCTTGTTCTCCAAGGCAAAAGCCACGCAGGAAAAAAGATCAGAGTTTGCAAAAGCCAGAGGGGGGTGGGGAAGCTTGTTAAAAGCCACTCAGGAAAAAGATTTGGAAAGGGGAAAAAGAGAGTGGGAAAAGAGAGGGGGGGGGAGAGGGAAGAGAAAGAGAGGGGGGAGGGAGGGAAAGATAAATAATACTACAAAAGTTTTTCTTTTTTATTAGAAGCCCTGTAACAGAAGTCTTCAAACTTGGCAACTTTAAGACTTGTGGACTTTAATTCCCAGAATTCTCCAGCCAGCATAGCTGGGAGTTGAATTCTGGGAGCTGAAGTCCACAAGTTTTAAAGTTGCAAAGTTTTGGGACCGCATCTTTAGGTGTGCTGGCAATATAACAGGACATTCCTTATTTATTAAAATAATTTATATTTCATTTTTCCACAATCAGAATGATTTACAAAAAAATATGAAACTTCCACTTAGAAAAGAAAAGGAAAGGAGTAAAGGAATGGAATGGAATGGGAAAGGAAAGGAGAGGGGAGGGGAGGGAAGGGAAGGAAAAGAACGAAAGAAAATGAAAGAAAGAGGAGGGAAGGAAGGGGAGGGGAGAAAAGGGAAGGAGGAAAGAAATGAAATGTGAAAAAGAAAGGAAGGAAATGAAAGGGGAAGAGAAAGGGAGGGGGGAAATTATACAGTATTGGGTAGAACTGAGTTAATTATATTAGTCCGGCCCTCTAAAACCATCCCAATTTCTCATGCGGCCCCATGGCAAAATTAATTGCCCACCCCAGCTCTAGAGCCCCCTACGCTCCTATTTGGCTGGCACAGTGCTGCAGGAGGTCATCCATGCCAAAAACATTTTCACTAGCAAAGGCACTGTGGGCCAGTCCTATGCTATATCCGCACCAGCTCTACTGGCCAATCTACGCACCCTTGGGCCGAATCTAAACCCTGAACCAGAAGATAAGCTATACTGGACAATAATAGGGATGGGATGGCTGAATTCTAATCATGTAGCCATGGGGATGCTGCAACAGTCTTGTGAAAAACATTTATAAGTCACTTTTTTCAGTGCCTTTATAACTTCAAACAGTCACTATGTCAGCATCCCAAATAGCATCTGAGAAATAAATCAGATTCCAGTCTAAATCTCTCATGCAACGTTCAATTTATTAACAGAGCCATGCTGGTTACACTGTTGCCATCTCGATACTAATTTCCTTCCAGTACTCCACCCAAGTTAAGGTTCATAACTCATCCCCAAAGCCACAGGTTCATCATGAGGACCAGTCCAGTTGCAGGGATTCCATCGACCTCCTCCTTACAAGAACAAAGGATGTGCAGAACAAAGGATGACCTTGAACTTCAAAAAAGGAATTTGTGGCTAGTAATTTTCCCTCTCATGCGACTATCTCCCAGTAACCATGATACTATTCTACTGTGGCAGGCCAAAGTCTCTAATTCCAAATGGTGGCTTTGGCCTGACACACTAAAAGAATGGTTGTAAGTCAAGGATTACCTATAGTGGGGAAAGATGGCAAGAATGTGATGGACAGCAAGGAGGAAGCAGAACTATTAATTCCTTCTTTGCATCTGTCTTCACAAAAAGAAAAATAGTCCAGCCTATCAAAAGCAGCATCAAAATAGGCAAGGATTTGATAGGAGAATACCTCTCTGTGTTCAAATCTCCTGGATCAGATGGTTTATATCCCAGAGCTGGAAGAGGTAATCTCAAAACCAAGAATGAAATCTTTCATAGGTCCTGGAGCATGAGGGAACTGACAGATGACCAGAAAAGAATTGATGTGTTTTCAATCTTCAAAAAACTGCCAAAAATCCTCAATGGAGTTCTAAGTACAACAACAGATCAATAACATCAAGATCACAGGAAGTGATCCACATTTGGAATACTGCATCCAGTTCTGGTCACTATTATAACAAAAATAAAATAAAATGTTGAGACCTTAGAATTTGTGCAGAGAAGAGCCACAAAGCTGATCTTGTATGATTAAGGGAACTCGATTGATATGTTTAGGCTAACCAAAAAAAAGGGGGGGTGTTAGGGGCAGTAAAGGCAGTAAAAAAAATTTACTACCACTCTGTGGGCATGGCTTATTTTGTGGGTGTGGCTTAATGTCCATGTGACCGGGTGGGAGTGACTTGTCAACCATGTGACTGGGTAGGAGTGGCCTGCTGGCAATGTGACCCGATGGAAGTGGCTTGCCGATCATGTGATTGTCTTAAAGGTGGCCAACTTGACTGTCATTCACATCAAGGGTTAGAGTTAGGGTGCCTGGCCTCTCCTTGCCTCAAAGAGATACAATTTCCCTATTTATTTACTATTTCATTTCATTTATTAGATTTGTATGCCGCCCCTCTCCGCAGACTCGGGGTGCCCCACAGCAATAATAAAAACAATGTACAATAACAAATCTAATATTTAAAAATATCTAAAAACCCATAATTTAATAAACATATACACAACATACCATACATAAACTATATAGGCCTGGGGGAGATGTCTCAGTTCCCCCATGCCTAATGACAGAGGTGGGTTTTAAGGAGTTTACGAAAGGCAAGGAGGGTGGGGGCGATCCTAATCTCCGGGGGGAGCTGGTTCCAGAGGGTCGGGGCCTCCACAGAGAAGGCTCTTCCCCTGGGTCCCGCCAGACGACATTGTTTAGTCGACAGGACCCAGAGAAGGCCAACTCTGTGGGACCTGACTGAACATCCCAAATATACTATTTAATTTTATATATAGAGAAAATATATATATACACAAAAATATACATTATCTACTATATAAACTGTATGTGTATGTACACACACACACACATACACACACAGAGCTCTTCTAAAATTATACACATTCAATCTCAATTACTGTGATAGGAAAAACACACCCAGAGTCCACTTTCTGCCACACATTTAATCATAACTAGAACATTGCACATGCCTTCAGATGTACTTCCCTAGCTTGCACATCACTGTTAGAGCTAGGAAATGTCATGGGTTGAGTAAAACATGGTGAATCTCAGTTAACAATGCTCTTGCTTAGCAACCAAAATTTTGGGCTCAATTGGGGTCATAAGTCTTCCTTTCTTTCTACTTTTCTCTCTCCTTCCTTCCTTCTTTCCTTCTTTTCTCCCTCCTTTTTTGTCTGTCTTTCTTCCTACCTAACTATTATCTTTCTTTCTGTCTGTCTCTCTTCCTTCCTACCGTCTTTTTCTGTCTTTCTGCCTGCCTGCCTACCATCTTTCTTTTTCCATCTGTCTTTCTTCCTTCTTAACATCTTTCTTTCCATCTGTCTGTCTATTTTCCTTCCTTCCTTCCTTCCTATCTTCCTTCCTTCCTTCCTTCCTTCCTAGCATCTTTCTTTATTTCTGCCTCTGTCTTTCTTCCTTCCTAACATCTTTCTCTCTTTCCTTTCTTTCTGTCTGTTATCTATATACAAGGTTCAAGTTCGGAGACAGTATATCCACAAAGCTCTATATACCTACACCTATATCTAAATCAAAGGGTATCATTTCACCAAAGAGCTCTATTGCCTACTTGACCGGATCTTTCCACTAATCCTGGATAATTTAGAAGAGCCAAGCAATCAGGGTTTTATTCTATCTAGGCTTCAACAACACCTCCGAACCACCTCTTGGAAATCAAAAGAGTACATGCCCCTATTGTGGCGGCGAAACGATGGATGCTTGGGATATCAACGGGCTCTCTTTTATCACAACCCCTCACTTTGCAGCTCAAACCTACAAACAATAAGACCACTCTCCAAAGTCGCTGCATCCGGATCCACTCCACAAGATGCGAGGGTCGTCTCCGGCTTAGCATCTTCCGCTACTTTACATGCGTACAACCTGTTGCTCTCCACGTCGACAACACCCAACAACCAGGAAAACCAAAGGTGGGAATCTCCCCCAGCATTTTTGGCGCACGCACGCCATCCCTCCATCCATTTAGCCACCCTCGTATGCAAATTCCTACCCCTCTGGCCGGGTGACTCCCCGGCAGCTCCAGGCCAGTGGGCGTGTCAGCCTCCAGATTTGTTGCACTCAAGGAACGGCAAAAACCTGCCGCCCCTTTCCTTCGCCCCCTGTCTGTCTGTCTGCCTTCCTAGCATCTCTTTCTTTCTTTCTTTCTTTCTTTCTTTCTTTCTTTCTTTCTTTCTTTCTTTTCTTTTCTTTTCTTTTCTTTCCTGTACAAATATTTATAGAAAGGTGAAAAGGAGAGAGAACAGCCAAGTACCTGGCAGCGCATCTCTTCCCCACCCCCCTTTTCTTTTGCAGACAGATCTGGATCCAGGGCGTGTTGGAAGGAAAGGGTGGGGTGGGGGAGAGAGACGCAGTTTCCTTGCTTTCTATCTTCCTACACCGGTTCCTATAAATAGGTTTTCAAAATACAGTAGCATGGATTCAGCTTGCCTCAAAACCCAACTATTGCATGTTAAGAATGGGAAAGAAGACAAGAAGCATTTTCATTTTGCCACCTTGGGTTTGTTTGAACGTGGCCATTTGCAGATACGCTTGGTTGATAAAATAACAGGCTGCACATTAAGGTCCATGGCGTCCATTTGTTTTTGCAGCAGTTCCCCGCCAGCCTGTGCAATGAAATGGCAGGCCACACAAACCTAAGCCAACTGGGTTTTTTATTAAAATGCACCCACACACAGGTGCATGCCGCCCTTTGGTGTTTTCCCTCGCTTTGTTTCCTCCACATCAAGCCGGCTTTTTTCTCCTTTCTTTGGCTGTCGCCTGGCAGATGCAAAGCCCGATTTCTTCCCCTCAAGGGAACATTGGTGTGGGTGGAGAGAGATCCTCCTCCTCGCCTGCTTGCTTCTCTCCTCCTCCTCCCATGGAGTACCCACACACAACTGCTGCCACCAGCCAAGAAAGAAGGTGGTCCTATTTTTGGCCACGAGAAGAGGGCCTCCCCTAAGTAAAGTGAAAGCTGTGCCTCAGCTCCATGGTGTGCATCACACTTCGCAACCTTGAGCAGCAGCTGCCAGGTACTTGGCTGCTCTCTCACCTTTTCAAACTTTTGGCCGACTCTCCTTGGGCACCCTGGGAAAAGTGCTCACCTTCACTGGTGTACTTCGGGCTGAGGCACTTCATCAGCAGGCGGGCTGAGGTGGGGCGGGAGCTGCCCAAGGAGGGCCGGCCAAAGGGCCAAAAGGCGAGAGAGTAGCCAAGTGTCTTTTCGCCGCCACCCCGTCTCGGCCTGCCTGCTGATGAAATGCTTCAGCCTAAAGAATGCCAGTAAAGGCGAGCGCTCTTCCCAGGAGAGCTGGGCGAAGGGCAAAAAGGCGAGATGGGCTGGAGCCGAGTGCCTGGTGGTGCGTCTCTCCCCCACCCCCTTTCCCTCCAACATGCCCATGATCCAGAACTGGCTGCAAGGGGTTTGCCACCCCTTCCCCTCAGCACAGTCCCCCCATTTCGGAGCCAATGGAAACAATTGCCCCAAGTAGTCGAGGGTTGAAGCGGGTAAGAGGAGGCTGTGGCAGGTAGACTGGTTCCTTCCTTCACCTTCCCCCCTGCGTGGGGCAATTGTTTCCATCAGCTCCAAAATGGGGAGAGTGTGTTGAGGGGAAGGATTGCAAAGTTGGGCTTCGCGCTGCAAACAAGGGAGTCCCTCCAGCTTTGCAAGCAATGGTCTGCCCTCGCTGCTTTGCTTGTCGTCCGTCCCCCCCGCTTGGAAGCTTTTGTTCTCTCCAATTCAGGGCACAAGTGCCTTTGCCACCACTGCTGCTACTTCTGCCTCCTGACATCAGGAAGGTTCAAGTAGGGCAGACGGCTTCTGCTGCCTGGCGAAAAAACTGGTAATCCCGGAAGTGACTGTCTCCGGTCAGCTGAAGCTGCATGTGCAGCTTCATTTCCACCTGTGGAAGCCAGTTGCCCATCCCTGGTTAGGGGAGACCTGATAGCAGTCTTCCAATATTTGAAGTGCTCTCATAGGGACAATGGCAACAATTTATTCTCCATACCACCTGAGGGCAGAACAAGAAACTGGAAGCTTGTCAGACAGAGATCCAACCAGGAAGTAAGGAGGAATTTCCTGTAGTCAGATTAAACAATAGATTAATTGGCTCCTTCCCAGGAGGATAGAGGGCCATTGGGTGATCATCTGTAGACACATATAGTATGGCGAAATATTTAGATTTCACTACCCAATTTGCCACATGGTAGGCTTTAATAGCAGCTCTTACTTGCATTGAGTAAAGTTTGCTCATATTCTGTCAGCAGCATTCTAGATATCTCTATTCCATTTTATCCTTTTCAATTCCTCCTCTTGAGAGACCAAGAGATCCACAGGATTGCTTTGAACTGGTTGTATGGAGCAATCATTTAACAAGTGTTGCCTCTTCTAGATCTAATTTTGTCTCCTGGGCCTATCACCATTTAATGTTCAATTTCCCCCCCAAATCAACTACTTTTTAATTCATCCTTTGGATGTAAGATGTCTTTATATTTCAGTGTTTTGGTGGGGTCAGTTAAATTGGGGTATATTATGGCCTCCATAGTGGATAACCATTTTGGTACTTTTAAATAAATTTTCTTTTTTATTTCTTGCCACGTTTTTAAAAGAGACTTCCCTATTAGGTATTGATTAAAAGTGGTTTGTTTTTTCTCCTTTCCATAAATGTGTGTGCAATCCTATTTGCAGGTGATGGCCTTCTAGGATCAGTATTCTTTTATTAGATAGATTTATCCAATCTTTAATCCAGTTTAAGGAGGCTGCGGAATAATATAACTTCATATCTCGGAGTCCTAGGCTGCCTCTATCTTTACTACCTTGCAAATATGAAATTCTGGGTTTTCTATTATTCCATATAAATTTCATAAAACTAAATCTAAACTAATTGGGGCTGTTTGAAACAAGTATAAAAAATTAGGGATAATACTCATTTTTATCGCCGCTATTTTGCCAAGCATAGAGAGTTGTTGTTTTCCCAATATTTCAAGATCTTGATTTGTCTGGTGCATCAGTTTGTCATAGTTGTCTTTTTTAATAGTCGAGCATTTGTTTGTAATAATTGAAACCAGATTTTTAATCTTTTTAGTTATCTGTAAATTTAATTATCTATTCAATTCTTCTTCCTGTCTTGTCATATTCTTTGTTATCAATTTATTGATTTTTAACCCTGCAAATTTCCCAAATTCTTCTTTCTTTCTAACTAATTCCAATCCTGAAGTTATTGGTTCTTCTAAAAAGAAAACAACATCATTGGCATAGGCTTGACGTTTATATTCTTCATCTTTAATTTTGGTCCCCATAGATTTTCTTAATCTCTTCTCCTTGTCCCCCCCCCTTTAACTCATTTCCTCCAATACCAATTTTCTCCCCTTGTTTCTTTTTTGTCGCTGTAAATCCCAATATAAGCATTATAAATCCCAATACAGTAGTACCTCGTGATACGAACCCCTCATCATACGAACTTTTTGAGATATGAACCCGGGGTTCGGAATTTTTTTTGCCTCTTCTTATGAACTTTTTTCGCCTTATGAACCCGCCGCCGCTACCACCGGGATGCCCCGCCTCCGGACTTCCATTGAACATCTGCTGCTCAGCTGTCACCTTTCAAAACAGCCGGGGGGCTTCTCGGCGTTCTCTCGAACGCCAAACATCCGGGTTCGGTGTTCGGGAGAATGCCAAGAAGCCCCCCGGCTGTTTCAGAAGGTGACATCCGGGCGACGGCGCTTCTCGGTGGCCTCCCGAACCTGAACCCGAACTTTTGCCGAATTTTTCGGGTTCGGCATTCGGAAGGTGACAACTGAGCGGCGGTGCCCAGCAAGGCGCCCGTTTTTGCGATTTTGGGGGGGGGCTTGCACGCATTAATCGCTTTTCCAATGTTTCCTATGGGAAACATTGTTTCATCTTACAAACTTTTCAGCTTATGAACCTCCTCCGGGAACCTATTAAGTTTGTAAGACAAGGTATCACTGTATAGTCATTGGCTTGTTCTTCATTTTCAACATCATTTTTTTTCATCACTGTAAATCCCAGTGTACTCATCAATCTGCTTTTTCTCTTCTGACCTCTTCTCCTCTTGTTCTTCATTCTTTCCAGGTCCATTTCCTACTATTGTAATTTTGGAATATTAATTGTATTCCAGTTTTTTTCCATTTAATTTCTATCTCCAAGTCCCTCAGAACACCTTTTTAAGTCTTCACAAAGATATTTTAAAAATCCAGCCAGCTCTTCATAGTCACTCACCTCCATATCATCAAGATCACAGTTACAATTCCAAAAGTTTAAAATTAATCTCCGGCTGTTAGCATTAAACTGCTTTCCCAGCCTTTTATAAGTTCCAATCCAATCCCCAAGTTCACAAATACTCCATTTATGTACCAAGTCCATATTGAAGTTTTATCCAGTCCAAATTAATCCAAAATATGCCTTTAGGCGCAATAACTAATTGTACCTTCTTTTTAATTTTTTGAAGCTCTAATCTTTCTAACTAAGGTCACATAAGGTCAAAACATAATTCCACAATTCATGTAGTATTTCTTCCAACCAGCAGATGGTGTTATCTGTTTCCAATACAGTGGTACCTCGAGATACGAGTTTAATTTGTTCCGGACCTGGGCTCTTAAGTCGAGCAGCTCTTATCTCGAACGACTTTTCCCCATAGGAATTAATGTAAATAATTTTAATTGGTTCCAGCCCTCAAAAAACTCACAAAGTTAGTCTAAATTATGCAGAAAGACATGTTTTTAATGAAGAAATGTACATGTACATATAAATGAATAATGAAGTTTCTTTCACTTAACTTGTAAACTTTCTTAAACTTTTAAATTTACATATGTTCAACTTCTCTGCCACCCAATCCTGTAGGACAGAGGTCCCCAACCCTTTTTGCACCAGGGACCGGCTTTAAGCGATCAAGAGAGGAATGGGTGAATGAATGGATGGAGGGTGGGAAGGAAGGAAGGAAAGAGGGAAGGGACAGGAACAGAGGAAGGAAGCAAGGAAACTTATGAAAGGGGAGAGTAAGAGAGGAATGAGTGAAGGGAGGGAGGGAAGAAGGTGGGAAGGAGAAAGAAAAGAAGAAATAGAGGAAGGGAAGGTAAAAGAGAGAAAGAAAAAGAGAAAGAAAGAAAGAAAGAAAGAAAGAAAGAAAGAAAGGGGGAAGGGACAGGAACAGAGGAAGGAAGCAAGGAAACTTATGAAAAGGAAGAGTAAGAGAGGAATGAGTGAAAGGAGGGAGGGAGGGAAGAAGGTGGGAAGGAGAAAGAAAAGAAGAAATAGAGGAAGGGAAGGTAAAAGAGAGAAAGAAAAAGAGCAAGAAAGAAAGCTGCAAGCACCCCCCCCCGAGCCCCCCAGGCCGGTTGCAACCTTTTAAAACACGCGCGCCGCTTCGCAGCTGTCTCCTGAAGCCGAACGCGGAAGTTAGCGTTTGGCTTCAGGAGACAGCTCCTTGGCGCTTGTATCTCGAATTTGGGCTTGTAAGTAGAACAAAAATAATCTCTCCCCTCCCAGCTCTTATCTCGAGTTGCTCTTAAGTAGAGCAGCTCTTATGTCGGGGTTCCACTGTATCACAAATCTATTTCTTCCTTACAAAAGGTGTTTCTCTATCTTCCATCTATGCTCACTTTCAATTTTTATTAGTCCAGTTACTTTAATTTCCACCAAGTCTATTGCAAAACAGTCTCAAAATTGGGCTTTAAATCCAGCTCCTTTTAATTTGGTTTCTCTATTATCCTTCCCCTGCCTTCTCCATTTTGAAATTCTTTATCCCCCTTTAAATCTTGATATATTTTTTTTGACTTCCGGTCTGGCTTGAGATCACAGCGGAGTCTCCCGGGCAGGGCTCTGCCCCGAGACTCCTTTCACCCCTCCGAAGGTCGTGGATTGCAATCGGATCGGGTCCAGATGGCCCGATCCTAGAACAGGGGGCTCCCCTCTGTCCGAGGAGCCGCCGCTGAAGCTCCAGAGACAGCAGTCTGCCCTGCAGCTTCGGAGAAGGGAGAACCGATCCTCTTCCATAAGAGGGTACGGCCAGTGCGATCTCTCCAAACCCAGCGGGAAGCAAGGAAAAAGTTAAAAGAAAGTAAGGATTTCTGCAGCCTCTCAGACCGAAAAAGAATACAAAAGACAAGAAAAATTCAAGGTAAAATTTTATTGTTTCATGTTTTCAAACAGAACATTGGAATATAGAGAAAGTTACAAGTGAAAGTTTCCTTAAGGCGAAGGTGAAAGTTATTAGAAAACTCATATCCAACTGCGAAATAACAGCCGGATCTACTTTTCTTCACTTTCGTTTTTCTTGCCTTGAACTTGAACTTTCGAACATCTAAAAATTCTGGAAAATTAACCACATAATGCAAATTTGATATGATACCATGAAAGACTTAATTTGCAAAGTTGAATAAAATTGAATAAAATTTGGAATCCTCAAACCTTTTGTGAAACTGCATTCCGGGTTCTAATTTTTGACAGCGGAGTGATTAAGAACGTTTTTGCTTCACTTTCTTCTTTCTTCAAACAACAAAATGAAATAAATTAACTATTTGAATATAAATGATAAGGAAAATGAACTGATACATTAAAGCTAAGAAGACTCATTTCTTGGACTGTTTGTTTTTGGATTACTCTCTTTGGATTACTCCCTTTGGATTACTTGCTGTACTTTTGGATTTCTAGCAGAGAGACTGCCTGCTTTGTCTTGGACTGCGAAATAAAAACTGACTCCATTTTAATAATTTTAAATTCGACCTGACTCTAATTGGAAAACCGTGGCTGTATAAAATATAATAACTTTGAAATCTCTTTTTTCCTTTTGACATCGTTGGACTAATGTGACTTTCCATCTACAAGGATTACTGGCTATATAAGAAGAATATAAGTATATAATATTGGTATATAACACTGACATTTTGCTCCTTAAATTTTACAGTGTTAATTTCTAACTTTTCTTTATTTTCCTTTTTCCCTTCGTTCTTTTTAAATAAAATTAACTTAGAATATATGCATTTCTAACTATCCTTGGTTTCCTGCTCTACTTTATTGAAATTAAAACCTTCTTTTTACAAAGACTGCTTCTTCTCTGTTTTCCTTTTCCTTTCTTCTTTCCTTCTTCTTTTTAGTTATACAATTTATTTTTCACTTCTCTTTCCTTATTACTACTATCTTTCCTCTCTGTATTGAATCTCAGCTTCTTTTTCCTTTGTTAAATTGTTTTTAAATTGTTTTGTCTGCCCTTTCTTTGGCCCAGTTAAATTAAGAAAACAAGATAACCTATTGTGAAATTTGCTAACAATTTTATTGATATCTTTGCTACATTATTAGTTTATATTTTATTGTGATATTTTAAAGAAAATTTGTTGAAAAATCAATTGAACAGGTTTGGAATTTATATGATTCTTTTCACTAAATATAAAATAATAAGAATTGTAAATTGGAAAATGTTGAGTACTTCAACCCATACTAAAACAGTGAAAAAGCAAACAGCAGCTGCAGCTTCATCACCTCAAAGTTCACCCTACCCTTCTCCGGCACACCAGACTGTATCTGTAACCATGTTTACTAAAGAGAAGGAGAAAGAGAAACCACAACAGCCTACGCTTACAACAATACAAGAGACTTTGAATGCAATGAAGGACTTTATGCTTAAATCACAAGATGATGCAACTCAACAAAGAGAAGCCATAAAAGATGATGCAACTCAGCAAAGAGAAGCCATAAAAACAGAGATGGCTGAATTCAAAACAGAGATGGCTGAACTCAAAGCAGACACGGGAGAAATGAAAGCACAGATGAAGGAGATTCAACAAACTTTGAAAGAAAGCGAAGATCGAGTCAAAACAGTTGAAGAGAAGACTGATAAAATGGAAAAAAGAATGGACTATCTTGAGGACAGAGCTGATTCAAGATACAGAACATATGATGAATCAATCACTCAGTTGGAAATGCAACGTGCTTCGTATGGGCTACGATTTCAAAATATAATAGAAGAAAAAGATGAAGATTTAAATATGACTTTGGCGGAAACCATTGGAGGAATCCTCCAGGCAGATCCCATGGAAATAATGAAAGAAATCGATGAAGTTTTCAGAATTTCGAATAGCTACATATGTCGCCACAATCTTCTGAGAGAGATTCACATCAAGTTTACAAGAAGAACTTTAAGAGATGATATACTGCACTGGGCAAGAACTGGAAAACTGCAACACAAAGGAACAGAAATAAAAATATTAAAACAAGTCCCAAGAAGTGTCAGAGAAAGCAGAAGAGACTACCATTTCCTAACCAGAGTCTTGATTAAAGAAAATATAACTTTTCGTTGGCTTATTCCACGAGGACTATCATTAACTTGGCATTCTAAAAGATACAAATTGGAAAATCTGGACCAGGCAAGAGATTTTTTTGAAAATAGTGGAATATGCCAACTGGACCAACCAGTAAAGGAACGGACAGTACAACAGCAACCAGTAAAGGAATTGACGGTACAACAGGAGGAAGTCATGGGGGCAGCTGCTCAAGAAGAAGAGCAGGACCAAGACGCTAGAAGAAAGCAACCACAGCGCGAAACCAAAAAGCAAAACAAATGACAACACTGAAAGATCTAAAAAATTTCTCAGTAAATGTAAATGGACTGAATGAACCAAAGAAAAGAAAACAAATGTTTTATTACAAGAAGTACATATTAAAAAAAGCAATCGGAAATTATTATTAAATCCTAAAATTGGAAATATGTATGCTGCATTAGCAGATCAAAAAAAAAGAGGAGTAGTGATGTATGTTGAGAATTCTATAAATTCCAAACAATTATTTATAGACGATGAAGATAGAATTTTGATTGTCCAAGTTAATATTGAATCTAGACCTCTTGCTATTGTTTCTATTTATGCCCCAAATGTTGACCAAATGACTTTCTATAAAAAAATTACATCAAAAAATAGCAGAGTTAAACATTGAAAATATGCTAATAATTGGAGATTTTAATGCTATTACAAATAGACAGCTAGATCACTCGGGGGGGGGGATAGTAAAAAGAAAAAAAAGAATTTACTACCTACCACCTTTCAAAAAATGAAAGCAGAACTATTATTAAACGATATTTGGAGGGAAAGACACCCTCACAAAAGACAATATACTTTTTATTCTAACCTCCATAAAATTTGGACAAGAATAGACATGGTATGGGCTTCAAAAACAATTGCAGAACAAATAAAAGAGGTAGAAATAGATGTTAATACATGGGCGGATCACAACCCTGTAGTAGTCTATATGAGAGCTAATAAAAAACATTTCAATTGGCAGATGAATAGGAATATATTGAAAGAAAAAAAATATAAGGATTGGATTGAGAAAGAACTAAAAATATTTTTCAAAATTAATAAAAACTCAAGCACTACTCCACAAAACTTATGGGATACAACTAAAGCATACATAAGAGGATTAACGATATCTTATACAGCAAAACATAATAAGGAAAATAGAAAAAAATACGAGCAATTAATAAATGAATTAAAACAACTAGAATCTTTATCACAACAAAATGTAAAAAACAAAGAATTAAAAGGAAAAATAGAGGTAACTAAACATAAAATTAGATTGATGGAACAGAACCAAACAGCGGAAAAAATAAAAAGAGCTAAACAATATTATTTCGAACATGCTAACAAACCAGGCAGATGGCTTGCATATAAACTTAGGAAGCAGAGGCAGTCAAAAGTAATTAAAAAACTAGAAGATAAAGATGGAACAATAAAATATGATATGGAAGGGAAAGCAGAGATTGTACAAATTTTTTTCAAAGGATTATATAAAAAAGAAAATATTAGTGAAGATGATGTTTTTAAATATTTAGAACATGCTGATTTACCACAATTAACGGAAGAGCAACAGGCAAACATGGAAGAACCAATAACAATGGAAGAACTCACAATAATTAAAAAACAGAAAAACAACAAAGCCTCCGGACCAGATGCCATACCGGCAGAATGGTATAAAATAGAAAATGAGACAATAAGAAATAATATGTTAGAAATTTTTAATGAATGTAGACTTGATGGTAAAATCCCTAAATCTTGGTCTGAATCTTTAATAACCTTAATTCATAAATCGGGTACAGCAATAGAAAAAATCAAAAATTATACAGTGATCTCTCGATTAGCGCGGGGGTTACGTTCCAAGACCTCCCGCGCTAATCGATTTCCGCGTTATAGTGGTGCGGAAGTAAAAAACACCATCTACGCATGCGCGCCATTTTTTTCATGGCCGCACATGCGCAGATGGTGGAGTTTGCGTGTGGGCGGCGGGGAAGACCAAGGGAAGGTTCCTTCAGCCGCCCAACAGCTGATCTGCTCCGCAGCGCGGAAGCAGCGAGGAGCCGAAGATGGGGTAAAGGCAAAGGGGAAACCCCATCTTCGGCTCCTCGCTGCTGCCGCGCTGCGGAGCGGATCAGGTGTTGGGCGGCTGAAGGAACCTTCCCTTGGTCTTCCCGCCGCCCAGGCAAAGGGGAAACCCCAAGATCGCTTGCCGCTTGCCGTATTGCAGCTTGGAGCCTTGCTTCGCCTCCTTCGCTGCAATACGGCAAGCGGCAAGCGGCAAGCGATCTTGGGGTTTCCCCTTTGCCTGGGCGGCACTGGGGCCATGCGGAGCCGCTCATCTAGGGGGGCGTGGACCGGCAAGGTGCCCTCCGCTCTCTCTCTTTCTCTCCTGTTACCGGTGTGGTATAAGAGAGAGAAAGAGAGAGAAAGGAGGGCGACTTGCCAGTCCACGCCCCCCTGGATGAACAGCCTCGCATGGCCCCAGCGCCGGGCTCCGCTGTTGCCTCCGCCCCCATTCGGCTCTGCAGCTGAGAGGCAGTAGCTACGTTCAGTCCTTTGTCCTCCCCAGCACCTAGTGTCCGGCCCCACGCCACCTCCAGCTCCCGGTAACACACCCGACCTCTACTTGCAGGAACGGGTGGTGGGGCGGCGCAAAGGGGCAAATGTTTCTGTGCAAGGTGGTCGCACAAGCAGCTTAGAAGGAACAATAACGGCGCGGCCACCTCGCCGCTGACACAGCCCTTCCCGGCAGAGCCCTCCCCAACAGCTCCCGCCGCCAGCGCAAAAAAGGAAAGAAAAAAAAATCCCCAAAAGAGGCAGGCACAAAGCGGGGGCACAAGGGGAGCTGCCCGGCAGAGGTTGCTTTTTTTCTTCTCGTGGGCAAGTGGAGGGGGGGGAGAGAGAAGGGAGGAAGAGAGTGTGAGAGAGGAAGAAAGAGAGAGAGAAATGATAGAAAAAAGGGGAGAAAAAAAGAGAAATGAGAAAATGATTGAAGCATGGTGACAGGAAAGAAAGAGAAAGAGACAGAGAAGTGACTCTTGGTGATGACGTATGACGTCATCGGGTGGGAAAAACCGTGGTATAGCAAAAAAACCGTGGAGTATTTTTTAATTAATATTTTGTGAAAAACCGTGTTGTAGCGTTTCGCACTAATCGAGACCGTGCTAATCGAGGGATCACTGTAGACCCATATCATTACTAAATGTAGATTATAAGATATTTACAGCAATATATGCAAACAGACTAAAAAGGGTTATAAATGACATAATACATCAAGACCAGAATGGTTTTTTACCAGGTAGACAAATCAAAAATAATCTTAGAATGGTTATTAATACATTAGAATATTATGAGCAACATCCTGGGAAAACATTATCGTTAATGTTTCTAGATGCTCAAAAAGCTTTTGACAACGTCAATTGGATATTTATAAAAATGCAACTGAATAAAATGAGATTTGGTCCTAAATTTTCAAACTTAATAGATGCTATTTATTCAAAACAAACTACAAAAATTATTTTAAATAATGAACAACTGGATACATTCGAAATAAATAAAGGAGTGCGTCAAGGATGTCCAATATCACCTTTATTATTTATTATGTCTCTAGAAACCTTATTAATTAAAATAAGAGCGGATTCAAATATAAAAGGTTTGACTGTTGGAAAGGAGGCATACAAAGTCCAAGCCTTTGCAGACGATTTGACTTTTATAATTGAAGACCCGATAACGACAGTCCCAATATTAATTCAGACAATAGAACAATTTGGAAAGGTAGCAGGTCTAAAAATAAATAAAAGTAAAACTCAATTCATAACAAAAAATATGAGTAAAATACAAGAAAGCAAATTGGAGCACATCTCTGGAATACAAGTAGTCAAAAAGGTTAAATATTTGGGAATATGGCTAACAGCAAAAACAATAACATTAAAAAATGATAATTATACAAAATTAATGGTGGAAATTAAAAAAGACTTAGAAATTTGGAATAATTTAAAAATATCCTTTTTGGAAAGAGTGGCCACAATCAAGATGAATATTTTGCCCAAAATTTTATTTTTGTTTCAGGTGATCCCAATAAATCCAGGGGGAAACTTTTTCAAAGAATTAACAAATATAGGTAAAAAAAATTTATGGCAAGGGAAAAAAGCAAGAATAAAGATAAATATGTTAGAAGATATTAAAGAAATGGGAGGATTTGCACTTCCCAATTGGAAATTATATTACCAGGCAGCCACATTAACGTGGATTAGAGATTGGATAAACTTAGAAGATAAAAGAACACTAAATTTAGAAGGATATGACCTTCTGCTTGGTTGGCATGCCTTTATATGGTACGACAAAGATAAAAATCACTCATATTTTAAAAGACACACTTTAAGAAAATATTTATTAGAAGTTTGGAAAGACATAAGAAAAAATCACTTTTTAACTATCCCTGAATGGGTCGCCCCTCTAGAAGCAATAATACACCCTAAGTCCATAAAAGACATGAAAACAATAAGATATAAGGATTTATTAGATGATCAAATGAAATTAAAACCCAGGATTAAATTACAAGAGGAAGGGACAATAATTGATTGGTGGCATTACGCACAGATTTGATCTAGATACCAGAAAGATAGCAAGCTCTATATTTTTAACAAGAATAAAAATTTATTAAGCAATTTAATTACTACTACTCAAACTAAAACAATAGGGAAAACTTACAAATATTTGATAGCACATAAAAACATAGAGTTGACCTTAAAAGATAATATGATAAGCTGGTGCAGAAATATTGGAAAAGAAATAGATATAGATACATGGGAGAAAGTTTGGACTTATAACTGGAAAATGACAAAATCAGTGTCCCTAAAAGAAAATCAAATTAAAATGTTTTATAGATGGCACCTCCCACCAAATAGGATAGCAAAAATGTTCCCCAAAACTTCCCCGATGTGTTGGAAATGTAAAAAAGAGATAGGATCTTACTACCACCAATGGTGGACATGTAGTAAAGCTAGAATATATTGGAAGACGATAGAGAAAATCATAAAAGAAATAGTAAAGCAAGACGTAGAAATTACCCCGGAATTCTATCTATTAGGAATTACAAATCAGAGTTATAAGAAAGAAATTTTATATTTAATTATACATATTTTAACTGCGGCTAGGATTATATATGTGCAAAATTGGAAAGGGGAAAATATCCCCAAAGAAGAAGAAGTCATCACAAAAATAGTAGACTGCGCTGAGATGGATATGATGACAAGACGCTTAAATGATCAAGAAGATACGAAATTTTATGAAATGTGGAACAAAGTTTATATATGGATAAATAAGAAAAACTAATAGACTATTAAGATACAAATGTGTAATTTGTTTTGGTAAAGATAAGATTTTTTCTGGTTATAGTTGTGTTAGATAAACAAAGTTTGGTTTTAGAAATATAGTAGAACTAGGTTATGTATTAAGAATTATTAAGAGAAGAACTTTTTTTAAATGAAAAGTTTAACAAATCATTTTTTCTAATGTTCAATTATATACTCAATTATGTATTCTTTTTTCTTCTTTTTTTTCTGTATTGAAATTTATACTTTCAGATAAGTGGGGAATATACATCCCCACCTTTTTTTATGTTAAATGTATGTATGTATGTCTGTTTGTCTATTTTATGAAAATTTAATAAAAAGATTAAAATAAATAAATAAATAAATCTTGATTTTTGGGGGGGTCGTCATATGGGCCAAACACTCACCAGCTCCTGTACTTCTTCCTCTCTCTCTAGCACTCATGCTTCAGTCCTGATTTGCAGGTGACTTCACAATTTATTTGTTTGTTTGTTTGTTTGTTTATTCATTTTTAATGCCGCCCTTCTCCTTAGACTTAGGGCGGCTTACAACATGTTAACAATAGCACTTTTTAACAGAGCCAGCATATTGGACTTCTAGTCTGGAGGAGACCGCAGCGGGATCTCTTTGGCAGCGCTCTGCCCTGAGATCCCTTCTACCCCCTCTGAAGGTCGCAATCGCGATCGGATCGGGCTCGGATGGCCCGATCCCAGAACAGGGGGCTCCCCTCTGCCCGTGGAGCCGTCGCTGAGACTCCGGAGGCAGCGGTTCGCCCCGCAGCTTCGGAGACGGGAGAACCGATCTTCCTTGCCTAGGAGGATCGGCCAGCGCTTTCTCCCCTCACCCAGTGGGAAGCAAGAAAAAGCTCAAGAAGTGAAAGTATCATAACTAATCTGACCGAAAAAGAATACACCAGATAAAGGACTTAAGGTTAAAAAAAAACACCTCTTTTTGTTTCATGTTTAAAACCAGAAGACTTGATCGCTGCAAAAGTTCTAAGTGAAAGTTTTTTCCTTCTCAATAAGGCGAAGGTGAAAGTTTTTTCCTTTTTTGGATTCATCCGCAAATAACAGCCGAATCTAATTTTTTCACTTTCATTTTTTCTATCTTGAACTTGAACTTTGGAACTTAAAGAATATTTTTTTTACTTTATGGATTAATAAAATAATTCAAATTTGATATGACTATTTAGAAAATTTAAATTGCTAAAGGAAATTTGTAATGATGATTAGAATTTGTTTTTGATAGATCGTTAAAAATATAGTGTTCCGGGCTTAAATTCTGACAGCGGAGGAACACAGCTTTGCTACCTTTTTTCTCATCTTGTTGTCTTCTTTCACAATAATGAAATAACGCAATAATTAGAAAATAAATGGAAAATAGAAGGAACTGAAACACTAGCTATTCAACCTTTCCTTTGGACTATTTACTCCTGGATTAACCTATTTGGATTACTTGCTGAGCGTCTTTGGATTATTTGCTGACTGCTTTTGGATTATTTGCTGACTGCTTTTGGATTACAGTGAACCCTCGAGTTTCGCGTCCTCAAGCATCGCGAAAGGGCTATATCGCTAGTTTTCAACCCGGAAGTAAACTCCACCATCTGCACATGCGTGCCCTTCCACGCATGCGTAGATGGTGGAGTTTCCCCGCCGGGCAGAGGCTTCCCTGGGTCTTCCCCCTCTTGCCCCGGTAAGACCCCAGCGGCGGCGCGCTTGGGGACACCCCAACTCCGCTTCCCAGCTGGGAAGCGGAGCCGGCAACAGCGTGGGCGGGCGGGCGGCGCGCGCGAGCTTCGGGACACCCCAACTCCGCTTCCCAGCTGGGAAGCAGAGCCGGCAACAGCGTGGGCGGGCGGGCAGTGCGCGCGAGCTTCGGGACACCCTACCTCCGCTTCCCAGCTGGGAAGCGGAGCCGGCAACAGCGTGGGCGGGCGGGCGGCGCGCGCGAGCTTCGGGACACCCCAACTCTGCTTCCCAGCTGGGAAGCGGAGCTAGGGTGTCCCCAAGCGCGCGCGCACCCCAGGCGCGAGCAACGGGGTGGGCGGGCGAAGGGCGGGCGGCAGTGGAAGTAAAAACACCATCTGCGCACGCGCAGATGGTGTTTTTACTTCCGCACCGCTACTTCGCGAAAAATCGATCATCGCTTGGGGTCCTGGAACGGAACCCTCGCGATGATCGAGGGTTCACTGTATTTGCTGAGAACTTTTTAACATCTGCCTTGCTGTACGAATTTTAACCTGACTCCATCTTGGGATTTGCTTCTCTGCTTCTGTCTTGAACTTGGAAAATAAACTGACTTCATTTTAAGCACAAGAAAACTACTAATTTGACTTTCCCTTTGAACTTGAAACTGGAATTAAACATAACTTTATCCTTTGATATTTGGATTTACATCCCTTACTCTTCAGCACAACTACTCGACCTATAAGAAGAACATAAGTATATAATACTGATATTGTGTTTTTTGAATAATTATTCTTTTTTTCCCCTGATTTCTCTTTGATTCTTTTCTTTCTTTTTTCTTTTGTGCACTGCTATTTTTAAAAGAAACCTGATTTGAAGCATATGCATTGTTAACAAACCTTGGTTCCCTGCTCTATTTTAACTAGCTGAATTAAAATATCACCTCCTTTTTTTTCTCTCCCCTAGAACAATTCTCTCCACTCCTTTTACTAATTTTCTCTTCTCTCCTCTCTCCCTCTCCTTTTCTTCTTCCATAATTTTCCTTTTCTATGCTCTCTTTTATTTTTTATGAATAGCTAATATTTTTCCTTTTTTAATTTATCTTGCCCTCCTACCAGACTACTTATTTTTAACTCTTACTTTTCTCTTATTTTTTAAAAAAGTTTTACACCTGCTCCTTTTGGCATTGCATATTTAAAGTTTTAAAAATAACAATATACTTTGAATTTTGTTAGTAATTGAATTGGTACATATAGTCATATTTCAAGGGAAATTGTTAACAAAATAGATTGAACAGATTTGGAATTTATAGGAATTCTTTTCCTTTCACTACATATAAATTGAAACTAATTTAAACTAATTTAAATTTTAAACAGTGGATTCAAATTTGATAATGTCAAGTACCTCAACCTTTGTTAAAACGGTTAAAAAACAAACTACAGCAACAATTCCCTCTCCACAAGGGTCTCCGCATCCTTCCCCGTCGCACCAGGTGTTAACCATGTCTACCAAGGACAAAGACAAAGATAAAACAATGCAGTCTAATTTTGCAACACTACAAGAAACTTTAAATACTTTGAAGGACTTTATGTTTAAATCTCAAGAAGATGCTACCCAACAAAGAGAGGCCATAAAAGAGGATGCAACACAACAAAGAGAAGCTATAAAAGCAGACTTGGCAGAATTTAAAATGGAGATGGCTCAATTGAAAGTTGATATGGGAGAGATGAAAGACCAGATAAAGGAGATCCAACAAACACTACAAGAAAGTGATGACCGAGTTAAAAAAGTGGAAGAGAAATCTGACAAAAATGAAAAAAGAATGGACTACCTTGAAGGGAGAGCTGATGCAAGATACAGAAGATATGATGAATCAATCACTCAGTTGGAGATGCAACGTGCTTCGTATGGACTACGATTTCAGAATATAAAAGAGGAAAAAGATGAAGATTTAAAAATGACTATGGCTGAAACTATTGGAGGAATACTCCAAGAGGATCCCACAGCACTACTGAAAGAAATCGATGAAGTTTACAGAACTTCGAATAGTTACATTCGTCGCCACAACCTCCCAAGAGAGATACACATCAAATTCACAAGAAAAGCTTTGCGAGATGACATACTCCATTGGTCAAGAAACTCCAAACTCCAACATCAAGGAGTTGAAATAAAAATATTAAAACAAGTTCCAAGAAGCGTCAGAGAAAGCAGAAGAGATTACCACTTTCTAACTAGAATTTTGATCAAAGAAAATATAACTTACCGTTGGCTTATTCCACAAGGTCTTTCTCTGACATGGCGCTCCACAAGATACAAATTGGAAAATGTAGAACAAGCTATGTACTTTTTTGAAAATAGTGGCATCAGCCGCCTGGACTATACAAATAAGCAACAAGTGGTTGAACAACAACCAGTTCAACAACAACCAGGGGAAAAATTAGCAACCCAGCAAGAAGAAGATCTGGGGGCTACTGCTCAGGTAATAGAGCAGGACCAAGGTGCCAGAAGAGTTCAACCTCAGCGAGAAACCAAAAAACCTACTAAATGACAATAAGTAAAGATTTAAAAATCTTTTCTGTAAACGTCAATGGACTTAATGAACCAAGGAAAAGGAAACAATTTTTTTCTAAAATTAGAAATCAAAATGCTCAAATTGCAATATTACAAGAAGTGCATATTAAAAAAAATAACCAAAAATTACTGTTGAATCCCAAAATTGGAAAAATGTATGCTGCATTAGCAGATAAAAAAAAAAGAGGTGTAGTGATGTATGTTGAGAATTCTATAAATTCCAAACAAATATTTAAGGATAATGAGGGTAGAATATTGATTGTACAAGTTGATATTGAACCTAGACCTCTAGTTGTTGTTTCTATCTATGCTCCTAATGAAGATCAAATGACATTTTATAAAAATTTACATCAAATAATAATAGACCTAGCTATTGAAAACGTATTAATAATAGGTGATTTTAATGCTATCGCGAACAGACAATTAGACCATTCAGGGGGGGGAGGTAACAATAAAAGGAAAAAAAGCAAAAAAACAAGAAGGAATTTGCTACCTAGTACTTTTCAAAAAATGAAAGCGGAACTATTGCTAAATGATATTTGGAGGGAAAGACACCCCCATAAGAGACAATATACCTTCTACTCTAACCCCCATAAAATTTGGACAAGAATAGATATGGTATGGGCACCAAAAATGGTTGCAGAACAAATAAGAGAGGTAGAGATAGACGTCAATACATGGGCCGATCACAATCCAATAGTGGTTTCTATGAGAATGAATAACAAACAGAACAACTGGCGGATGAATAGAAACATATTAAATGACAAGAAATATAAGGATTGGATCGAAAAGGAACTAAAAATATTTTTTGAAATCAACAAAACTTCAGATACCACTCCACAGAACTTATGGGGTACAGTTAAAGCTTACATAAGAGGATTAACAATATCCTACATAGCAAAATATAACAAGGAAAACAAATTAAAGTATGCACAATTAATAAATGAATTAAAACAATTAGAATTTTTATCGCAGCAACACATCAAGAACAGAGATTTAAAAACAGAAATAAATGTAATTAAACATAAAATTAGAATCATAGAACAAAACCAAATAACTGAAAAAATTAAAAGAGCAAAGCAACACTATTTTGAACACGCAAATAAACCAGGCAGATGGCTAGCATATAAACTTAGAAAACAGAGCCAATCAAAATTAATTAAAAAACTAGAAGACAAAGATGGTACAATAAAATATGATACAGAAGGAAAGGCAGACATTGTGTATAATTTTTATAAAGATCTATATGCTAAAGATAATGTTAGCGAAGATGAAGTCTTTAACTATTTACAAGCTTCAAAATTACCACAAATAACAGAAGACCAACAGGCCACCATGGATGGACCAATAACAATGGAAGAACTCCTAACAACAATTAAAAAACAGAAAAGCAATAAGGCCACTGGCCCAGACGCCATACCGGCAGAATGGTACAAGATAGAAAATGAAACAATAAGAAACCACATGTTAGAAACTTTCAATCTATGTAGACTTGAGGGTAAAATTCCTAAATCTTGGTCAGAATCACTAACAACTTTAATACACAAACCGGGCACAGACCCAGAAAAAATAAAAAACTATAGGCCCATATCATTATTAAATGTAGATTACAAGATATTTATTGCCATTTATGCAGACAGACTCAAAAGAGTTATAAATGGAATAATACACCAAGACCAAAATGGGTTTCTACCAGGGAGACAAATTAGAAATAATCTTAGAACAGTAATAAACACACTAGAGTATTATGAACAATATCCAGGCAAGACAGCATCTTTAATGTTTCTAGACGCTCAAAAGGCCTTTGATAACGTCAATTGGATATTCATAAAAATGCAATTAAATAAAATGAGATTTGGCCCAAAATTTGTTAACTTAATAGATACTATATATTCAAAACAAACAACCAACATAATATTGAACAATAATCAATTACCAACACTTGATATAAATAAGGGAGTTCGTCAAGGTTGTCCTATATCACCATTGCTATTTATTATGATTCTTGAAACTCTATTAATTAAAATAAGAGCGGATCCTAAAATAAAAGGTTTAACTGTAGGAGATGAAACTTATAAAGTCCAAGCCTTTGCAGATGACTTAACGTTCATAATTGAAGAACCGATAACAACAGTTCCTACTTTACTGCAAGCTATTGAACAATATGGAAAGGTAGTAGGTTTAAAGATAAACAAAAGTAAAACACATTTTTAAACTAAAAATATGAACAAAACACAAGAAATCAAATTAGAAAGCATTTCTGGAATAAAGACTGTTAAAAAAGTAAAATACCTAGGAATAAATTTAACAGCGAAAACAATAACATTAAAAAATGATAACTATACAAAATTACTAACAGAAATTAAAAAAGATTTAGTAATGTGGAATAACCTGAAAATATCATTTTTAGGAAGAGTTGCAACAATTAAGATGAATATTTTACCCAAGGTTTTATTTCTCTTCCAGGTAATTCCAATAAATCCAGGGGGAATCTTTTTTAAAACTTTGACAAACCTAGTTAAAAAATTTATATGGCAAGGGAAAAAAGCAAGGATAAAAATAAATTGTCTAGAAGATATCAAAGAAAGAGGAGGATTTGGCCTTCCAAATTGGAAATTATATTATCAGGCTGCCGCATTAACATGGGTTAGAGATTGAATAACTCTAGAGAACAAAAGAATATTAAACTTAGAAGAACATGATCTCATGCTTGGATGGCATGCATTTGTATGGTACGACAAGGAAAAAAATCACTCATATTTTAAAAGGCATACATTAAGGAAGTATCTACTAGAAGTCTGGAAAGACATAAAGAAAAATCACTTCTTAAATATCCCAGAATGGCTAGCCCCCCTAGAAGCAATAACGCATCCAAAGTCCATAAAAGACAAGAAAATATCTTATAGATATAAAGAACTACTAAACGACCAGATGAAGCTAAAATCTAGGATTAAATTACAAGAAGAAGGGATAATAATAGACTGGTGGCACTATGCCCAGATTCGATCTAGATACCAGAAGGATAAAACTCTTTATATTTTTAATAAAAGTAAGAATCTGTTAAGCAATCTAATTACTACTAATCCAATAAAAATGATAGGGAAAATATATAAATTCCTCATTGCTCATAAAAACATAGAGTTGACTTTAAAAGATACTATGATAAGATGGTGTAGAAATATTGGCAAGGAAATCGTCATAGACACATGGGAGAAAGTTTGGATTAACAACTGGAAAATGACCAAATCAGTCTCATTAAAAGAAAACCAAATCAAAATGTTCTACAGATGGCATCTCCCACCAAATAGGATAGCAAAAATGTTTCCCAAAACATCCCCATTATGCTGGAAATGTAAGAAGGATATAGGAACCTATTACCATCAATGGTGGACATGTGGTAAAGCTAAAATATACTGGAAGATGATAGAGAAAATATTAAAAGAAATAGTAAAGCAAGATATAGATGATACCCCGGAATTCTACTTATTAGGAGTTACCAATCAGACTTACAAGAAAGAAATTCTTTAATTAATTATACACATATTAACTGCGGCTAGAATAATATATGCGCAAAATTGGAAGGGGGAGGAAATCCCCAAGGAAGAAGAAGTTATAGTTAAAATATTAGATTGCGCTGAAATGGACATGATGACAAGACGATTAAATGATCAAGAAGATACTAAATTTTATGAAACATGGAACAATGTTTATAAATGGATAGATAAGAAAAAATAAGATATATACATTTATTTTTAGTTAATTTTTTGTATTTGTTTTTACCTAGGTGATAACAATATTAATATTAGTTTAAATGTATTTTTTGATGATTATGATATAGTAGTTTATGTATAAGTAACATATTAAGAATTTTGGTTTATATACGTATAGTAGTTGAAATTAGTTTAAATGTTTTGTTTGATGAATATGGTATATTAGTATAGTAGTTAAAACTACATTAAAGGTATTTTTTGATGACTATGCTATATTAGTTTACGTATAAGCAATATATTAAGAATTTTACCTAATATTTACATTGTACTTAAGATTTGTAAAACTTTAACCCAAAATTACTAGATCTTTTAACATTTAACATATATTCAATTATGTATTATTTTTCTGTACTTGAATGTATACTTTCAAAAGAAGCGGGGGAAATACACCCCCACTTTATGTTTAATGTTTGTATGTGTGTCTGTTTATTTTATGAAAATTAATAAAAAAAAATTAAAAAAAAAATTAACAGAGCCAGCATATTGCCCCCACAATCCGGGTCCTCATTTTACCCACCTCGGAAAGATGGAAAACTGAGTCAACCTTGAGCCAGTGATGAGATTTGAACCGCTGACCTACAAATCTACAGTCAGCTTCAGTGGCTTTAGCACTCTACCTGCTGTGCCACCCCAGCTCTCTTCAGTCTATCCTTCCATTTGTGACTACCACAGCTAGGACGACAGCAGTTTGTCTTCTGCAGCTGCTGGCTGAGATGCACAGTCCCCTGGTGGGTTTACCACACACACTCCCAGTCCACCAACCATTGCTTCTCTTTGTCCCCATCCCTCACGGTTCTGACCCCAATACTTACTCGTACCAGGTCTCCTAACATCTGAGATTCGGGATTCCCCTGCGAAGTGCATGGAGCTCCATGCCACTGTGGCATTGATCATGTCCCTAACTATAAGAACATATACCTAGAGTAAAGAGCTATACGTACAGAAATAATATAAAAATAATGATTATGAAAGAGACGCTGATAGTTTAAAAATATGTGGGAATATGCCATCAGTCTGTTCAATGCAAGACGAATTAAGATAAAAATCACTCAAGGAAAGGCAAAGAAGGAGAAAGAGGAAATAGAATGTGAAGGGAGAAGAGAAGGAGTAGATGGAAGTAGGAAAGGGTAGAGAAGAAGGAGAAGGAGGTAGGGGGAGTGTAAAGAAATGAAAATAAGATACTGATATATGGTTGATTGGATAAAAATGTATAATTGTGTATGTTATCAATGAATTTTAAGTATATATATTGATTGATATATATGAAAACTCTAGAGAAAAAAAATACCAAAAAAGGCAGTGACTAGGAACTCAGCAGGCATACACAACAGATAATGTCATGAATATGATAGTGTCATGAATGTATTTAAAAGTTAATATTGCTTGTACCTTTATATTGTAATCACACTGTTGTAATAGTGTAAGAGAAGCATTCAAAATTTCTACATTGTTGTATTTTCTAAATGATTTGAAATGCTGTTAAACAAATAATCTTATAGATATTAATGTTTCCTAGCAGTAGTGGGTTCCTGCCGGTATGGCTAATTGCATGCAGCTCTGTGGCTCTGGCACACGAGTGTGGATTTGAGCGCAAAATCTTGTACAGGGACACATGTGCATGCATGTTTTGCCAAGGTTTTTTGCTAGGATGCATGCATGGAAGCAAAAAATCTTGTCAAAACACGCACACATGTGCGTCCCTGTGCAAAGGTTTGCTACCTGCACAGGTGCAAGAAGCAAAATTGTGCTTGAACTCGTGCGCCAGAGCCAGAGTCACGGAGCTGCGCACAATTAGCCATACCGGCAGGAACCCGCTACTGTTTCCTAGATACATAATGTATTTCATTCTTTTTCTTCTTTGTCTATTTCTTAGGTTGGCATAGGATTAGGTGTTGGCTTTAATGTAAATATAGCATTTACTGGGGGTCTTAATCCACCAATAGGAGACCCAGAATACATGACTGCTTTCAGGTAATTCTTAATTTACAAGTATTTCTTAGCTTGGTGGATCATTAGGAATATGTTAACAATATTGAGATTTGTATACTTATGCTAAGCCTTATGATTATAAAAAATGAAATATGTTACATAAAGGCAATACAAGTTTTGATGTATGAAATTTATCTTTCTTTATATTTTTTTGTTTATGATATGCTTCTCACATCATATTTTTCATGCTATTTATGTTAATAATGATTTTTTTCAATGTATATTCCTTCTATAACATTTTATCTTGTAGTTTTTGATGAGTAAGTCTCATTTTAATAAAGTCAAGGCACTGGGACAGCCTTTATTTATAGAACTTAAGTGTCTTTTTTTTTTTCTGGAGGACCCCTTCCCACTTTTAAAAATTACGGAGGACCCTGAAAGAGCCTTTGTTTATGTGGGTTCTATTTATTGATATTTACTATTTTAAAAAAATTAAAATTGATGCATTTGCTACAGCTACTGCTTCTCGTTATTGTTTGATGGGATTTAATACAAATTGTTTTTTAGCATAGGCTGGCAAATAATTTTAATTTCAAGGCTCCTTGAGATTAAGGCTCTCTCTTGAGGCACTCTCCAGGAGTTTTGGGACCACATTTGAAAAAAAACCACTGGCCTAAAAGAAAGCATGTGCCATATTATTATTTTTTAAATAGCATTAATTCTAAACAAAAACTAAATTTATAAGTCAGGTAGACAACATAGAGATTTATTTTCCAAAAAAATCCTACCCTTAATATAGTGAGATGGCCAACTTGTTTTTGTTAAAAGTTCAAAAACCCACATTTCAACATTCCAACTATTCTGCACATAGCTCCTATATCTCCTCAATTTTAAATGTTATGGGACACATATACATAGTCCTTAATGTACAACCACAATTGGATTGGAATCTCAGGCACTGAACAAAGGTATCATTAAGTCACTTGATATCCTCACTCAAAAACCACAATCCCAGCACCCCTAGTAATTTTTGGGAGATTGTTAAAGAAACAGAGTGAAAAAGCTGCCTGTCAAGTTCAACCCCCCTGTGTACAGAAGGAAATTGCTCCAATGAACTTGGATTTTCAGCCCTTTTGTAAATCAGCCTTTGAAGACAAAATGGAGTCCTCTCAGCAAGTGGCAAACGTCCCAACATTGATTTTCTGGGGAAGCCAGCAAAGGAAGATTGCAAATGACAATTGCATGCCAAGATTTTTGCCATGATCATGATCATATGACATTGCCATGATCATGATCATATGACATTGCCATGATCATGATCATATGACATTTTACAAGAGCTGGAAGATAACACATTGTAACTTTGAACAGATATTAAGCAGACATCAGTCTAGTGGTAGGATGCAATTTGGAGGTGGCAGGTGAAGTGGCAGGTGAGGTGGGTCTGGGTGGGGTGGACCGCGAGATGCACGTCCTACATGGGGTTTGTAGCTCTGTTGCATTCCTCAGCGTTGTGTCCAGGGAAGAAAGCCCATCTCACTAGTTCAAGAAGTTTGAACTCGTAGTAAATTGTTTTACCAGTACAATGGACTTTCTTCCCTGGACAAAATGTTAAGGAACGCAATGGAGCTACAAGTCCCAGGTTGGACGCACATCTCACAGTGGGGTGCAATTTTGAGGTTGCAGGTAAGGCACCTCCTCTGCCCTGAAAATAATAATGCCCCCAATAAGGCCAGGGGCATTTTTAGGGGGGGGGGTGTCAAAAAATATAAGCCCCTGTTTTATTTTCGGGAAAACATGGTATATGCAACCAACAGGAACGAGGAGTACTTTGTCCCTCACAGAAGTGACAACAGTGCTCCACATCCTTAAATTCACCATTAATGCATTAGGCCAGGGGTCCCCAAACCTGGCAACTTTAAGACTTGTGGACTTCAACTCCCAGAATTCTCCAGCTATGCTGGCTGGAGAATTAGGGTAGTTGAAATCCACAAGTCTTAAAGTTGTTAATTTTGAAGACCTTTGCTTTAGGCCCTGTATTTAAAATGAAGCGTGCATTTTAAACTTAATATTATGAAATTAAAATAATTGACAGCTGTACAGTTTAATTTCTTAAGTGCTAATCATTTCAGTCAGGACTAAGTAAATTTAGTTGTACCTAGTTAGCCTTATTTCACATGTATGATGTCATAATTCATTACTTTCTGTGCAACTATTCATAAATATGTAGATCAATGTCCATTTTTTCTGTAGCTATAAAGGAAAATGGTAAACTTCAGAAGTTCTCCTTTACAGTATAAGCTACAGTATTTGCTTGTATCTTTGGCATCTTCTCTAGTTCTTTTCTCATTCATTGTTTTTTATTTGTGTTGAAAATGCCAATGAGGTAGGAAACCGAATTGTTTAGTATCTTGGTGAGGTATAATAATCTGTTTTCTGCCTTTTTTTCTTTTGGGGATTGGCTATTCATGATGAAGGACAATAGTAATGCCTATTGCTCATGAATTTGCTCCAGATGTTGTACTGGTATCATCTGGTTTTGATGCAGTAGAAGGTCATCCTGCACCCCTTGGGGGATATAACCTATCCTCAAAATGTAAGTTCTTTCAGGCTATTAAATTCTACATATTTATATTGACATTTAGTTTCAAATTTAGTAATCACTGTTCTCATTTCACTCTTTATGGAATTTAAGTGATATCAGGAAATGCAAAAATGGTACTGTTGGTCATTATTTTGTGATCACAATTGGGATAAGCAGCTCTTTGGTTAAGTCCAGTGATTGCTAAATGGGACTGTGACTGTGCTTTCCATTTCCCCACTCCACCGCTCTTAGGAAAGCTCACCTCAGGTCTAGAAGGTGAGCTCTAGCTTCTTTGGGAAGTCTTTCCTGTGCCTAATCTCTCTAAAGATTAGAGAGTCAGAGGAACAGGTCAAAGGAACAATAGTCAAGTGGGCTCAAAATTTTGGATGTAATATCGACAGAGAAATGGCAAGCTCTATGGAGCAGAAATTAAAAATTGACATTAGCCACTACATACAAAGAAAATTTATAGAAAATGTCCTATAGGTGGCATAGGACAACAACACAATTAGCAAAATTGATAATAAACGTTCATCAAAATGTTGGAAATGTAAAATAGCAAATGATTCATATGATCAGATATGGTGGCTATGCAGCAAACCAAAGACATATTGAAACAATGTGCAATTTTGATTAGAATAAATACTTGGAAGAAATACTGAAAAAACACCAGAACTATTTCTACTTGAAATAGCTCACAAAAAATATGAAAAAAGTCAATTTTATTTAATTTTGTATAAAAGCAACAAAGCTGGAAAAATGAAAATATACCCACCAATAACGAGTTAATAGAAAAATAATGGCATGTGCAGAAATGGACATACTAATAATGGAAATGAAAGACAAGGATGAGGCAGATTATTATAAAATGTGGGAGAATTTTATCAATGGTGAGAAAAGAAAAATAGACACAAAACAGTCAAACAATTTGGGAAATAGGGATAGAAAGAGGAGGATTAGTAAAAATTATCAGAAACGAGGGATGCTTATGGAAGAATGAAATATAAATAACAATAATAGTATATATTATGGAAATATCATTATTTGGAATAAGTTACAGGATGGTCATAAAGTATCCAATGCTTTTAAATGTTTGTTTTGTGTGTATAATATATAAATAAAAAACAAAAGATTAGAGAGTCAGAGATAGGACAGAACTGGCATATGGGCATTATTGGCATTATTTTATCTTGCATGCCAAAAATTTATTGCTGAAATACAGCAATTTATTAAATCTGCATTAAAATTCAAATTAAATTTGAAGCAGACTATGTATATTGCATTGTATTGTATTATTATTATATTATATTATATTATATTATATTATATTATATTATAATTTATTTGATTTTTTATGCCACCCTTCTCCTTAGACTCAGGGTGGCTTACAACATGTTAGCAATAGCATTTTTTAACAGAGCCAGCATAATGCCCCCACAATCCGGGTCCTCATTTTACCCACCTCGGAAAGATGGAAAGCTGAGTCAACCTTAAGCTGGTGATGAGATTTGAACCACTGACCTGCAGATCTACAGTCAGCTTTTGTGGCCTGCAGTACTGCACTCTATGTGCTGCGCCACCTCGGCTCTATATACATTATATATTAGAATAAGTTTGAAAATGGAGACAATGATTTGAAATATTTCTGATTTTTTTCAGGTGACATTTTTTTGTTTGTGTGCTTATTGTTATTCTGCTTTTCCTCAGGCTTTGGATACCTCACAAAACAGCTTATGGGGCTGGCTGGAGGACGAATTATTCTGGCTCTTGAAGGAGGTCATGACCTAACAGCCATTTGTGATGCATCTGAAGCATGTGTTTCTGCTTTGCTAGGAAATGAGGTAGAAGTAAAAATGCAATTGATGCTTTTTATTTATTTAATTTATTTTTTGGTAAGTATGTATTGGTAGTATATCAAGAAATAACACTGACATTGGAGAGAAACTTAGGACAAGGATGGTAGGCATGCTGGTGCACTTATGCATGCTTTCTCATTAAATAACTTTTTTTTTGCCAAATGGTCTAATATGTCTCTCATATGGGGTAAACATTTTCCACGCATACTCCATTTAATTTAATAATTTAATTTAATTTAATT
Organism: Erythrolamprus reginae; assembly: GCF_031021105.1. NCBI lineage: Eukaryota > Metazoa > Chordata > Lepidosauria > Squamata > Dipsadidae > Erythrolamprus > Erythrolamprus reginae. Next base: position 220,651,076 of record NC_091950.1, read on the forward strand.
TAATAATTTAATAATTTAATTTAATTAATTTAATTTAATTTAATTTAATTTAATTTAATTTAATTTAATTTAATTTAATTTAATTTAATTTAATTTAATTACTTCTATGCTGCCCAATCCCAATGGGACTGGGTGGTATCCCAATGGGACTGGGTGGTATAAAACTGGGTGGTATCCCAATGGGACTGGGTGGTATCCCAATGGGACTGGGTGGTATAAAACTCATGAAGATGGAAAGGAAGGGCAAGCCAGAAGACGAGGAAACTGAAATCCTACACTCTCAACTCTCTGAAAGTGCTCAGGAAACAGAAGGAGAGATAACCCAGCTGGCATTGGAATTCTTCTCTCTGCTGGAGCAGGCCTTGCAAGGGGTGATTGGAGGGGTGAGTTCTTCAATGGGTACGGAACTGTCCTTGGTCCCCGGGTGGAGGAAATCAGAGGCAACATATACCGTTGAGATGAGAGAGCTCTGCTTCCATCTCACAGCCAGTCTTTGATGGGTATCCCTGGCCAGTTCAAATGAGGTCCTGATTTGGGGCATCACAATCCCCCCCCCCCGGATACCATATCTGGTTACACCAGCCCTGCCTCAAGTGCCAGGACCCTTCTTCCCATTTGGAACCATGGCCAGCCCCAATCATGCTCACCCACTTCCAGGTCCTCAAAGAAGGCCAGTGAAGTCATCGGAACTGGGATGTTTGGCCCTGCAACTGTCCCAATCTCATCCCCCCTCTGTGGATGCTGAAGCTCCCACTGATGCCTGGGGGTGACTCCAAGATGGAATGATCTGGTGGTGAGTGAAGCAGTCCATCTTTTCATCATAAGAGCCAAAATTGTGGTGCCAGAGACAGGGAAGAAGGGAGATGTGGATGCTATGAGAGACATAGGCTGTTCGAATTGTCTTATCAGGAAGTTAGTAGTGGAGAGGCTGGGATTAGTACTTGGCCCCTTGCAAACATTATCCGCTTCCAACAAGTAGATGGATTGCTGATTGGGAAGACCCCTGCCATGCTTCTCACTGAATTGGTAGAACTGCAGATGGGCCAGCACCGCGAACATATTCACTTAATAGTCACCTCCAAACTGTCAATGGGGTTGGCATGGCTAGACAAGTGGATATCCACCATAAGATGGGAAGGTGGGTAATGGAAGCTAACTCCTGGGGAACCAGAAGCCCCAGGAAGAGTTGAAGCCTGGGAGGTTGGCTGATTCCCAACTGGTCGCCCCTGCAAGAGAAACTACTCTTCCAGATTTTCAGAAGGTGCTGAGATAATAACAAGACCTAGAGAGGGTGTTTAGTGAGGGAGAATGCAACGATCTCCCCCTCAACAATCTGGGGACTGCGCAATAGAGTTCAAACCAGGAGCCACGCTCTCGAAACCAAATATGTATTCCATGAAGGAACTGGGGGAGCTGAGGAGGTACAATGATGGCAACCTGGAGAGGGGGTTCATCCAGCCAGCAAAATCAAGGGTCGCAGCTCCTGTGTTATTCAAGGAGAAGAAAGACCGGGGGGGGGGGTGTTCAGATTGTGTCTTGACTTCCGTGAGATCAATGCTGTCTGCATGCAAAACACCTACCCCCTCCCCCTCATGAAGGACTTGCTAAACCACTTGTCTAAGAGCAAGATATTCACTAAGCTGGATTTAAGGAAGCATATTATCACATCAAAATCAAGTTTTGAAAAAACTCTTAGCTGCCAAACTATATACAAAGTTTTAAAATGTTTTGGAATGTGAATTCCCAAAAGATTCAAATATCATAAGATACCGTATCTCCAGCAATGGACCCAGGGAAAGTAAAAGCAGCACTCAATTGGCAGCCCCCAGGCATCTTCAAGCAACTGCAAATTTTTCTGGGTTTCGCAGCCGGTCATTCGCGGAAGTAGCCCCGCCGCTGACAAAACTGCTAAAAACAGGCCCAAGGCCCACTAAACCAAAGCCAAAACAGCCCATTGGATGGACAATGGACTGCCAGAAAGCTTTTCACAGATTGAAGTGAAACCAATCCTACAGCATCCCGACCCAGAGCGACAATTTATCATTCAGTCAGATGCTATCGATGTTGCTGTGGTGGCAGTGCTGTTGCAGGAGGATGAGAAAGGCCAACTACTGCCATGCGCCTATATTTTAAAGAAACTTACTCCGAGACTCGTGCCGGCCCAGGCCCAGTGCCCGGCCGCCCAAGCCTCGTTCCCAAATGGATTTTTTTACACAGAAGGCTGCTTAGGAAAAAAACAAAATTTAACACAAGCGCAACTAACGTTTGCAAACGGCTTTTTTTTTTTGAGCGACCGGGTCCAGGATGATTGGCTTGTAAAAGGAATTGGGGTGCAAAAGCCATTTAGCAGCCTTCTGTGTAAAAAAATCCATTTGTGAATCTCTCTCCCATATACGCATATCTTCATTTTTCCTTGCTGGAATACTTGATAGGGCTCAGAATTTGAGAAAAACTGTTTAACGCAGATTCCAGTATATTGAGATAACTGCTGGCTTGATCTGAACTGGAAGGAGGAAAATAAAATATTAACACTTCCCTCCATCTTGGCATTATATAATTGTGGATATCTTTTGCCCAAACTGTTGCAGTTTTTAAATGCAAAATAAAACAAAAAGAGTCATTTAGATTCAATATAGAATTAAAATATCTCTCTTTCCCTCCCTCCCTCCCTCTCTCTCCCTCCCTCCCTCCCCGCTCTTTCTCCTTCTCTCTCTTTCTCTCTCTCAGTTTTGAGAAATGGGAACAAGCCTATCAATCAATCAGTATTGTGATTTAAACTTGACTGATTTGGGTAGTGTTTAAGCAGCCTGACTTAAAACCCAGAAAAGGATTGTAGCCTTGACATGGACTTGCAATGGCTAAGTGCTATTTGTTACTAGCATTGCTAGCTCAGCTCTTCAAGACATGGCAGCCCTGTAGGGTTACAGCAATCTTGAAGGTCATCTTCTCTTACACTTCACTTGATGACAAGATTCTCAATATTAAATCATTCCCAAAGGGGAAAATGGAGGGACCTGAAAAATGTACGATGATGCTCCAGAATATAGAAAAAGTCAGAATATAGATGTGGAAGGAATTCCACAGTCAGAGTAACCCAGGTTCAAGTGATGTCAGCCCATGAAACAAGGCAATCAAACCCTATTTAAATGAGCTAAGAGGCATAAAGTACTGTACTTCAATAAGATCCTAACTGCGTGCACAGTTGTACCTTTTTCTAGGATGCTATTTGATGTTGCCTGTGCTCCTATTAATTTTAGGAAGACTTTGCCTCAACAGTCTCTGGCCAATGGCAGCTTAATTCATTGTCAGTTACATTCCAGAGATATCAAAGAGGGCAGACGACTGTCCAGTTTTTTGTGGTGGAGTGTTGCACTGGAGGCAAACAGGTGAAAAGGCACAGTTTATAGGTACACTTCAAACGAGTGAAGAGAAAACTGCGTGTAAACCGTGGTTTTATCTCCCCCCCCCCCCAGTGTTGAAGTGGGCAGTTAGTTGCAGGACGGCCTAGTGGCCCTTTGGCTCCCTCCTCCTCTGAGGCATTTACTAGGGCTTGTAAGTTGGCTCCAGGCTTCTCTCACTCCCCCTCCCTTTCTCTCCCCCCCTCCCACAACTTTGATGCCCTCTCCTGTCAAGTTGCACAAAAGCTGGTCAAGGGGAAAAAAATTCTAAAGAAAAATTGAAGTCCTCCTTGAGGAACTGCTCCTCCGGCTCCAGCTGGACAATGTTTGCTTGGAACTGAAGGCCCAAAGGGCATTTTTGGAATAAACATGCATTGTGGGTCCTGAATAAGTTGCTGTTTTCCTTGGGAAATCAGCTGTGCTGTAATGCACTCTCCCATGGCTCTATTAGTGCTACCACTACCAGCATGTAGCCGGCATGAAACCACAGCTTAAAATATTGTTTGCAGAGTGGAGCTGTTTGCATAGCCTCAGATTAAAAAGGCTGATCAAATGTTGGGGTATAGTTTTCTCCTGGTATGGAAGTTTTAGAGCACCATAGGATTTTTCTGTTGTGCAGTACTCAAGTAAATAAACCATTCTAGTGTTTAAAGTCCTGTTTTCCAATTTTATTTTTAATGGGGGCAATTGGAACCTTGTTTAAACCAAGTTAATGGCTTTAAACTAGGCTTCCTCTGCATGTGTAGTAGTTCACTTTTTGAATAGTTAGAATTATATGTCATGGGTGGAGGGGCATCAGGATTTTAGAGATGCTTGGGTGGGGCATGGCTAAAAAAAGGTTGGGAACCCATGGGTTAAGCCTTGAAACTTTTCTTCCTACATAGCCTTTCTGATTTCTCAAGAGCTTAATTGTAGCCTGGTTTTGACTAGGTTTCTGCTCAAAATAAAAGGGAGCATGCTGAAAAATAAACCATGGTTAACATAAGTGGCCAAGCCCCTTATAAAGCAGTCATTCAGAATGGGTACCATCAATGCAAGCCAATAGTAGATGTATGGCAGGTTGGAAGTTAATAAGTTCCAACAGCACATGGTTAGATGTTTTCTGCATCCTTAGGTGTGTTGAGTAAGAGTACTACACTTCTAGTATGGAAAGTGAAATTCCTAGGCCTGACTTGAAGAGTATACTAAATACTTGAGTTGTGTGAATGCAATTGTTCTGGTTTATGGCTTGACCAGAATTGGCTACACTTGCATGTTCTGCCACAATTAAGCAAACTAGGAAGTACTTTTAATGTCTCCTGGTTAAATGGATCTCCTAGGCCAGGTGTAGGAAAAGTCGGCTCTTCTATGACTTGTGAACTTCAAAGATGTTAGAAGGTGGACCGGGGGGGGGATTGTTAGGGCATCGGGTGTGCGGCACTGCGGAGAGGGAACTGGGGCAATAATATATAATATATAAGTTTTTAGCTGGAGAACAACAAAGCACACAATACCTCCAAATGTATGTGTGCTTTGTATTAATAATGATGTAGGCTGCTATGCTACTAGCATAGCAGCCTGTTTGGGGGTGGGACTTTCACTTTAAAGGAGTATTCACATTGCGTTTTTGGCCTCCCTTGCCGGGATACGTTGGTAACCAGTCACAATCAGCTACCCACTTATCCCTGCACGGAGAACTGCAGCCCCCCCCTTTTTTTTAATGGCCAGTTCTTCGTGCAGGGATAAGTTGACAGCTGATTCTGACTGGTTACCAACGTATCCCGGCAAGGGAGGCCAAAAACGCAATGTGAAAAAACCCTAAGGATTTATTAAGAGGGCTCTTTTAAATGGTATTGGCTTTCTATAGGTGCTTTCACATGTAGCAGATTTTACATAGCAGATTTTACGTGCAGATTTCCTGCTGTGGATTTGGCACTTCTGATTGACTTTGGCTAGCCAGCTGAAAATCCTCACGTAAAATCTGCTACATGTATAAAATAAGTATAAAATAAATAATTTTTATAAATATAAAAAATCCCCTCTCACAATAGAAATTTAAATTACCCTTCTTCCCATTTTCCAAATGAAATCATCTCAATGCTCCTGCACGCATTTGTGTGCCAAGGCCGTTTTGCCAGCCCATGGTTCACTTGCAAAGGAGGCTGTGATCATGACTTGCAAATTGAGGTTTCTCCCCATCATTGTGGGACGTGTCAAAGGCTACTGATCAAGGCACCAATATTTATATTGGAGCTGCAATCACAGGTAGGGATAGAACCTGTCATTTGTAAGCCATGATCGCAACTTTAATTGCAAGTCAGCCAACAAGGCCTTGTAAAGAAACGCAATAAAATGAAAAAGTTGGAACACAGCCTTGTGCATAGTGAGCAGTGTTTTGAAGTTCATTATTTTTCTTTTGCCTAGCAAATTCTGAGAACCCAAAAAAATGTACCATCACAAATCTGGCTCTCAAAAACGGAAGGAGAAAAAAGAGCGGAAAGATGAAGAGGAAAAGTTGAAGAAGAAAAAAGTCATTATGCAGTACTTTGAAAAGCGTAAAAGTGACAAGGGAGATGAAGTTCTGGAAGTACAGACAGAACCTTCTCAGGAAGTTGTTGAGCAGACTGCTTCATTCTCTCAGACTGCACCTGTAAGCATATCAGTGATGGAAGAAGAGCATGAAACATGTAATATGCCAACTTGTGCAGTATCGGAAGAAGATGTAGACACATGGTCCTGCACTACGTCCCCAAAAAGACCTCTCACTGCAAAAGAAGATTCTTCTTCAAACCCAATTATATCATCCACTGTTTGTATAGAGATGGATGAAGAAAGACCTTCCTGCATAAATGTAAGTTCTGACCCTGAGAATGAACATATTGCCCTAAACATAACTTCTTTGGAACAGACGAATGAGGAAGAAATTGACTGGAAAGACCCAGCACGTTGGCTAGATTTCCTCAAGGACAATGAAAGGGAGAAGATTATCCTCTCTGGACTTTTCAATGATGAACAATTAAAGAATATGGTACACTCGTTGCCTAAAGATGTACAGAATCATTATTTCAGTGATTTTCTTCTGTATGCCAAGCCATCAAATGGACATGAAAAGATTTTAAGAGATTGGCTGAGATGGAGTTTAAGCAGAAAAGTACTATACTGTGTAACTTGAATGGCATTTTCTAATGACCGTATGAGAAAGAAAGGAAGCATCCTCAGTAGGAAGGATGGTTTTGACCCATCACAGCAGAAGTGGCATTGGTTGTATACGAAGTTGGCCAGAGCATGAACACTCTGCACAACACAGAAAGAACTACTGGAGCTGGAGAACACTTCAAAAGTCTATAGGTGGTCAGGGCGTTGATTATGAGCTTCAAAGAAATTTGTTAAAGGAAGCTGATAAGTTTATGGCTCTTTTAGAGAGACTTTTGGATGTCACATTGAATCTAGCATCACGGAATATGGCATTCCGAGGGAGTTCCCAGAGAATTGGAGAAAACCACAATGGCAACTTTCTGGGAACCTTGGAAATCTTGGCAAGATATGATAATCTACTGAGAGAGCATTTAGAAAAAGTCAAGGCTAGTCAGGAAAAGGGAATGAGACTTCCAGCTCATTACCTGTCTTGGGCCACACAAAACGAATTTATTAATATTTGTGGATTGTCCAAAAGGAAAGTGGCAGTTTATTTTGCAATAATATGTGATGCAACACCTGATGTTTCACACTGAAAAAAATGTAATTGTTTTGCGATACGTTAACAGAGAGCCCCAAAATGGAAAATGGAGCATTCAAGAAAGATTTATTGAATTTTTAAATTTTTTTCAGAAGACTGGAGAAGAAATTGCTGACATGATCATGTCAAGATTGAGTGAACATGCCATTGATCTCAAAGACTGCAGAGGTCAGGTGTATGACAATGGAGCCAACATGTCTGGCAGAATTAAAGGTGTAAGAGCCAAAATCCAGGAGACATACCCAACAGCTATGTTTTGTCCCTGTGCTGCACATTCCTTAAACCTTGTCGGAGTGCATGCAGCCGCAAGCTGCCCTGAAATGAAGACTTTTTTTGGTAGTGTAAACAGGTTATATATTCTGTTCAGCAGCAGTCCTGCAAGATGGAACACACTGATTGATGAAGTGGGAAGGTCTTTGCATGGTTTGAGTGACACTCGGTGGAGTTCAAGAATAGAGGCTGTACGTCCAATTGCACAGAATCTACCAAGCATTTTAAAGGCTCTGGAAAAAGTTCTTGCTTCCAGAAAACTTACAAATAATGCACACTCAGATGTCCAAGGTCTCTATGACTACTTCTCATCCTTTCGGGCAGTGGTTTTAGCCACCTTCTGGTTCAAAGTGCTTACCAGCTTTGAGGATAGAAACAAAATTCTCCAATCAAGATCTATTTCCATGGAAATTGGAGTGGCCAACATTAAAGCTCTCACTGAAGAAATGCAACTGCTTCGAGAAAAGTGGCCTGTTTTACTTTCTGAAGCTGGAGCAGTAGCAGATTGCATGGAGATTCCCAAGGAACCACTGAATCCTCAACAATTGCAGCAAAGGAAGTCAAAGCATCATGATGTAATAGATCCTGAAGAGCATTTTAAAGCTAATGTCTTCCTTGTGGCAATGGACACAATCATTTCTGACCTTCATCAGCGCTACCAGTCTATGGAGGAAGTCTGCAAGCTATTTTCTCCAATCTTGAAAGTGACAACAATAAGTGAGGAAGACCTGGTGGCATCGACTGAAGAATTAATCTCAGCATACCCTGATGATTTCACATCATCTTTACTCAATGAGCTGCAACATCTTCGGAAAGTGTACAAAGCTACATTTCCAGAAAACCTGGGTCCCTTAGATTTGCTAAACGCAATCTACGAACTAGAGCTTCAAGGAATATTTGGAGAGATGTGTATTGCTCTTCGGATTTTTACCACACTCCCACTTTCAGTGGCAGAAGGAGAGAGGGCATTTAGCAAACTTTCATTAATCAAGAACTACCTGCATTCTACAATGAGTAAACAATTTCTAAACAGCCTAGCAATACTTTCCATTGAACATGAGCTTGCAAGACAACTCAGTTACAAAGATTTAATTAAAGACTTTGCAAATCAGAAAGTCAGAAGACTTGCTCCATAAACCTGAATTTGTTGTTTATTTTAACTATGAGCCAAGAAGGGCACAATTCAGTGCTCACAGTGCATTGGATAGAAGGTTCACTTTTGCTATCCACTAGGTTTTCCAGATACAGTGATACTTCATCTTACAAATAACTCGTCATACAAACTTTTCGAGATACAAACCCGGGGTTTAAGATTTTTTTGCCTCTTCTTACAAACTATTTTCACCTTACAAACCCACCGCCGCCGCTGGGATGCCCCGCCTTCGGACTTCCGTTGCCAGCGAAGCACCTGTTTTTGCACTGCTGGGATTTCCCTGAGGCTCCCCTCTATGGGAAACCCCACCTTCGGACTTCCGTGTTTTTGTGATGCAGCAGGGGAATCCAGCAGTGCAAAAACAGGTGCTTCACTGACAACAGAAGTCCAGAGGTGGGGTTTCCCATGGAGGGGAGCTTCAGGGGAATCTCAGCATTGCAAAAACGGATGCTTCGGCTGGCAAAAGGGGTGAATTTTGGACGTGCACGCATTAATCGCTTTTCCATTGATTCCTATGGGAAACATTGTTTCGTCTTACAAACTTTTCACCTTAAGAACCTCGGCCCAGAACCAATTAAGTTTGTAAGACAAGGTATCACTGTACTGTGAACATTTACTTGAAGAAAATGACAGCTTTACTTTACCCACAGAGACACGTAGGAAAATGTTATCATATGGGACTTTGTTTTTCATTCAGCTGTGGACTTCACAGCTAAATACAGGTCCAAGTTTACTCTAGTTACCCTGATCTAGCTGATGTTCAAGCCAGAGTGCAGTTCGTGCAACATGGTCCATGTGTTCACCTCATCACAAGGACTGCACTTATGCATGTGAATGTGCATGGCTATGAAGCGTGGAGCTCCTCAGCACTTGGAGTAGCAGTGCAGTTATGAAGTGGGGAGCCCCATTCACATGCACAAGTGCAGTCCTTGTGATGCGGTCAGCACACAGACTCTGTTGCACGAACTGCACCTTTGTTTTGGAGCCAACTGTTTGTTGCAATAGAGGTTCTACATGATTTGAGTTGGTTGACTTTTTTTTACACCTATGGTAGAGTTTACATATAGTTTTAAACATTATTGGGTATAATTTATCTTCTGGTTACCTGTTATTTATTGGTATTATTGTGAAAACAAATATTTTTCTAGTGTGGTGCAGGAGTATTTTGTCTTTATCCTTTGTGCCATCTTATTGCTGCTTTTAATATTGTTGATGGCAAAATTAATAATATTTTGTTAATTTGGTGTATTTGCACTGTTCTGGTTATTTATTTATATGTATGTAATATGTTGATGTGACTTGAATATATTTTCTGCATTAGTAACACATTGGTCAAAAACTGATAGGCCACCAAAGAGACATGTGGAATCAGTGCAGCTTTACTAAAGCTGAATATATGACAGAACTGGTGGCCCTAGCAGTTGCACTTTATAATGTTATCTTTGTTATATGTTGTGTTGTCTAGTAAATATTTGTATATGTTTACAGTTCACTGTACTTTCCTTTATGATGTCATATTTGCACTATAGTAATAAACATACTTGACCAAAAGATTTAACAAAATGACTCATATTATTAATCTGTCAAACAAGTGTACCTTGTTGTAGTGGCAGGGTTTAAATTTTTTTTGTGGAAGGTAAATTTAATACATAATTGGTATGTCGCAAAATAAAGTAGTTTTAAAATGGCGGGGGGGAGGCAGACACTTAGGCTATATGGGGCCCCAAAATTCCTGTCCACAAAAGAGGCCAAGCCCAGAAGCCAAACACATGGAGCCAGAAGGAATGGACCAAAAAACTGAAGGCAGCCCTGCCTAGCAACCCCAGGATTAACGAGAATAAAGAGATCCTGACCATGAGGGAAAGCTTGGCTTGGAAGAAGTCCAAATTGTACGTGTCTGCCAGTCTCAAATTGGAGGTGCTCCAGTGAAGTCATGACTCCAAACTAAGATGACACTTTGAGTTCCTAAAAACTCTTCACCTAACACAAAGGCAATTTTGGTGGCCAAAGATGAAGGCTGAAGTGGAGGACTATGTAAAAAGTTGTGCTACCTATGCTACCAGAAAGCACAGGTCCGGAAAACTGCCAAGGCTGTTACAAAAAGTAGCCAATTCCAGCAAACCCTGGGAAGAAATAGCTATGGATTTCATAGTTGAACTCCCAGACAGCAAGGGGAATACCATGATCTGGACTGTCATTGATTTGTTCTCCAAGCAAGCTCATTTCATTGCCTGTTCCGGATTACCATCAGATAGACACCTGCCAAAATTGTTCCTCAAACGTATTTAATTGTTCTTAAAATACAAACAATTGTTCCTCAAAGCCCCAAAGAGGATCATCTCTGATTAGGGGGTGTAATTCATGACCACGTTCTAGAGGAAATTCCTATGTTCCATCAGATCCACACAAAGACAGCTCTGCATTTCATCCAAGCACCCATGTCTTAAACTATTATAATATTTCATACATCTAATAAAGTTGATTTATGGTCTACAAAAGGTTATGGTGTAATGTGTTCAGAGCTTTAAGAAAAAGACAGTTTTGAATCAAAATAAATTATTGCAACTATCATGTTACAACATTTCTATTAATAGAAAATAATGCTAGAACTGAAGTTGAAAATGTTGAAAATGAAAGTACTCAAAAAAAATTATCAATGAATACCCTCTCCAAAGTCAGTTTATCAGCCTGGCCTAGATAGCCCCCAACTAAGGGACTAAGAAGGACTATTTGCTTTGGTGCAATAAGCAATGCAAATGGGGAAGGTTATGTGCAGAGAACCTGTGTGAAATTACTCCACTTTTCTAGTTTCTTATAAAAGTAGATAAATCTACTTAAAATAATCATCTAAATGTTTTTAATTTTTTCAGTTATATCTCTGATAGCTGCATGCAATGAAGTCATACATTACTTAGGTCCCATTCATTTAATTGGTGTGCCTTGCATTAAAAGTGTTGAAAATATCTTTATAACAGAAAAGGAGGAGATTATCACAAATGGCAGTGGATATAACTTCAAAGGATGTCAAATTCACATATTTTTACTTAACTTTAAATGATTCAAATCATATGTTCATTATTTATTTTAAAAAGTGATATTTTAAATTGTATTTTTTATTATGTCAGCTTGATCCCATTCCTGAAAAAACATTACAGCAGACAGCAAATGTTAATGCAGTGCATTCAATTGAGAAGGTCATTGAAATACACAGTGAGTACTTACAATACTTAACCTTCTACAGTTAGACCAAGTCTTTATAGAATTCAAAATCCTGCAAGATTTGTTTGTTTTCCCTATCCCAAATTTTGTCCAACTTTATTTATTTTATTTTATTTTATTTATTTATTTATTTATTTATTTGTCAAACAAATATAGGATGGTAATTTGTACAAATAAACATTAGAGAGGTAATGATAAAAAATAATGATAGAAGACAATAGAGCATTAGGACAGGGACGGTAGACACAATGATGTGCTGATGCATGCCCCTTACATACCTCTTATTTATTTTATTTATTTATTGTTAGAGTTGGAAGGGACCATGTGGGTCATCAAGTCCAACCCCCTGCCTAAGCAGGAACCCTATAGCATCCTAGCCAAATGCCAGTCCAATTTCCTCTTAAAAATGTCCAGAGTATTGGAGTTCACAACGTCCGCTGGTAGGTTGTTCCACTGGTTGATCATTCTGACCGTCAGGAAGTTCTTCCTTATTTCCAGGTTGAATCTCTCCTTGGTCAGCTTCCAGCCGTTGTTCCTTGTCCGGCCCTCCGGTGCCCTGGAGAATAAAGTGATCCCTTCCTCTCTGTGGCAACCCCTTGTATACCTGTAGACTGCTATCATGTCCGCTCTGGCCCTCCTTTTCTCTAGGCTATCCATGCCCAGTTGCCGCAGTCAACAAGACACACAACATTTAACATTTAAAGGAGCTACCATTGCTCCGCTTGTCTTAGAAGTCTGACTAATACAAAAAAGAAAAATCTAACTATAGTCAGATCAATACAGAAATATAATTTTTTATATTCTACATTCTTTTTAAATGTACCATCTTTATGTTATACTTCATATAACTCAAATAAATTATCTTATCCATAAAATATTATTTTAACAATATAATTAAGCTAATTAAAGTCAATTCAGTACATAATAAAAAAGACATTTAAAATTTTTAATATTGCAAAAATACTCTATCATTATATTATTTTAATCTATTGCTTTATATCTATTATAGCAGTATTATATAATAATTAAAATCACTTATTCAATCTAAAAAAAAGAAAAGAAAAAGTCTTACCCTTTTAATTTCTTAATACTGTACTATATATATATATTCAATTTAATAAATGCAAATAATTATAAATTTATTCTTATATAATTTTAAAACTATTTTTTAGAGTTCCACCATTTATACACTTTGTCCCATATTTTGTAAAATTCTGTTTCTGCTTGATTGTTCAAGCGTCTTGTCATCATGTCTAATTCTGCACATTCCATTATTTTTTAAAATACTTCATCTGTTGGTATTTCCTTTTCTTTCCATTTCTGCGCAAATATGATCCTTGCCACAACTAAAATGTGAATTATTAAATAATATATTTATTTTTATACTTCGTGTCTGAAATACCTAGTAGAAAGAATTCTGGGGTCTTTCTAATCTCGTTCCTTTAACCATTTCTCTACTTTATTCCAATATTTCTTGGCTTTAAGGCAAGTCCACCATGTATGAAAGTATATACCAATTTCTTTTTTGCATTTCCAACAGGTGGGAGAAACATTAGGAAACATTTTAGAAATCCTATATGGTGGGAGATGCCATCTATAAAACATCTTAATTTGATTTTCTTTAAAAGAAATTGATTTTGTTATTTTCCAATTATATACCCATACCATTTCCCATGTTTCCAAATTTATCTCTTTTCCAAAATGTTTGCACCAACTGATCATATTATCTTTCAATATCCAACCTATCATTCTATAATTTATTAAATATTTATATATGTTTCCAATTAGTTTCCCTTGATTTTGAGTTAACTTGCCTAATATATTATTTTCTTTTCGGAAAATATAAGTTTTGATATCCTTTTGATATCTAGAACTAATCTGTACATACTGCCACCAGTCCAAATCAATACCTAACTCGTGTAGTTCTTGTTTTGTTCTTAATTTTAATTGATTATCCAATAAATCCCTATATTTCCATATCTTCCCTTCTTTTTGAAAGTTCGGGTGTGAAATGGCCTCAATTGGTGAGATCTATTCTGGCATTACTAAGAAAAGATTTTTCTTTATTTCATTCCAAACATCAATCAGTGCTTTTCTAATAATATTACTTTTAAAATATGAATGGGTTTTCAACTTTCCATACCATATAAAGGCATGCCAGCCCAGCATTAAATCATAGCCTTCTAGATTAAGCAATCTTTGGTTTTCCAAAGTTAGCCATTCTTTTATCCATGTTAGGGCAGTAGCTTGGTAATATAATTTCCAATTTGGGAGGCCTAGGCCTTCTCTTTCTTTACGGTCTCCTAATGAATTTTGTTTTATTCTTGGTTTCTTGCCTTGCTATATTTTTTTTTTGTTATACTATTTAACTCAGCAAAAAAGTTTGGTCCGGGATCAATAGGGATAATTTGAAAAAGGAATAAAATTTTTGGAAGGATATTCATTTTAATTGTAGAAATTCTTCCAACTAGTGATAATTGTAAGTTATTCCAAATTTCCAAATCCTTTTTAATCTGTCCTAGCAGTTTTAAGTAATTGTCATTTTCTAAAGATATGGCTTTGGAGGTCATCCATATACCTAAGTATTTCACCTTTTTTGTAACTTTCATATTTGTTAAATTTTCTAAATATTTTCTCTGTGTCTCTGTCATATTTTTTGTTAGTATCTGTGTCTTTTCTTTATTTATTTTCAAACCTGCGATGTTCCCATATTCTTCTATTAAGTTTATTAACCTTAAAATTGATGTTATAGCATCTTCTATAATAAAAACTACATCATAGGCGAATGCTTGCACTTTTTAAATTTCTTTTTTAATCTTTAGTCCTTTTATTTCCTTTTCTGCTCTTATTTTTATCAACAAAACTTCTAATGTTAAGATAAATAATAATTGCGATATTGGACAACCTTGTCTCACTCCTCTTTGTATTGCTAATTTTTCAGTTTGCTCACTATTTATTATAATTCTAGCTGTTTGTTCAGAATATATAGCATCTATTATATTAAAGAATTTGGTTCCTACCTCCATCTTATTCAACTGTATTTTCATAAAATTCCAATCTATGTTATCGAACGCTTTTTTAGCATCTAAAAATATAAGCGACATTTGTTTATCTGGATTTTGCTCATAATATTCTAACGTATTTACTATTGTTCTTAAATTATTTTTTATTTGTCTTCCTGGTAAAAATCCATTTTGATCTCCATGTACCATACCATTTATAATGTTTTTAAACCTATTGGCAAAAATTGATATAAAATTTTTGTAGTCCACATTTAACAATGATATTGGTCTATAATTTTCAATTTTTTCCTTCTCCGTTCCCACTTTATGTATTAAAGTTATTTAAGTTTCTGACCATATTTTGGGTAGTTTACCTTCTGCTATTATTTGATTATATATTTCTAAGATATTTTTAAAAAGTATTTCAATATGTAACTTATAAAATTCTGCCAGTATCGCGTTTGGGCCCATCGCTTTGCTATTTTTCTGGTTTTTGATAGATTGTCATAGTTCTATTTCTGTAATAGGCTTATTTAATCTTTGTTGTTGAGCTTCAGTTAAAACTGGTAAATCTATAGTCCTTAAATACTCAAAAATTAAATCTTCCTTTATTTCTTCCCTCTCGTATAATTTCCTATAAAATTCTAATGCTATTTCCTTTTTTTCCTCTGTTCTATGTCTTATTACACCTTTAGTATCTATTAATTTTTTGATAATTTTATTTTCCCTCTTTTTCCTAAGTTTATATGCTAACCATCTTCCTGGTTTATTTGCATACTCAAAATATTCCTGTTTTGCTCTCTTTATTTTTTCTACCATTGAGTTTAAACATAAACCTTAGTTTATGTTTTATTACTTCTCTCTGATTTTTAACTTTGTCATCATGCTCATCTTTTTGCATTTGCATTTCTAATTTTTTCAATTCTTCCTCTAATTCTTGATGTTGTATTTTCTTCTCTTTGTTTTTTTTTTGCCGTAAAAGAAATTGTTAACCCACGTATATATGCCTTTGTTGTATCCCAAAGGTTTTGTAGTGTAGTATCATTATTTTTGTTTACTTTAAAAAAGACCTCTAATTCTTTCTCTATGCATTTTTTTATACTCGGGATCCTTTACTATATTTCTAAAAAAACAAAAACCATCTCCAAACTCCCACCAACTCCAACCCACCTCCCTCCAACCCCATGGCCTACAAGTAACAAATATGCAGTACTCCTGGCACAAGAAGATCAACAAATACCTAACAAGGAGCCATCAAGAACCAAGCACAACAATACAACACCATCAAACACAGGCATCATGAAGGCTAGCCCCCCCTCTCCCCAACCCAACCAAAAAGAAAAAGAGAGTGGTGGTAATTGGTGACTCAATTCTCAGGGGAACTGAACCTGCCAATCAATCCAGAAAGGTGAGCTGCCTCCCTGGAGCCAAAATCTCGGACATAGCGCTAAACCTCACTAAAATCCTAAAACCCACTGACTACTACCCCCTACTAGTGATCCATGCAGGAACAAACGACACAAGGAAAGACATGAACCAAATCTTGAAATACTATGACCATTTGGGCAGTACAGTCAAAAAGATAGGGGCACAGGTTCTCTTCTCTATTCTACACACAAGAGGACAACATCCTGACAGAGAACGCAAAATCCCACAAATAAACCACTGGCTAAACAGATGGTGTCGCCAAAACAACTTTGGGGTTTTCTTTATTTATTGTTAGAGTTGAAAGGGACCATGAAGGCCATCGAGTTCAACACCCTGCCCAAGCAGGAACCCTATAGTACACCAGCCAAGTGGCAGTTCAATTTTCGCTTAAAAAGGTCCAGAGTGTTGGAGTTCACAACGTTCTCTGGTAGGTTGTTCCATTGGTTGATCGCTCTGACCGTCAGGAAGTTCCTCCTTATCGCCATGTTGAATCTCTCCTTGGTCAGCTTCCAGTCGTTGTTCCTCGTCCGGCCCTCTGGTGCCCTGAAGAATAAAGTGATCCCCTCCTCTCTGTGACATCCCCTCGTATACTTGTAGACTGCTATCATTTCCGCTCTGGCCCTCCTTTTCTCTAGGCTATCCATGCCCAGTTCCCTCAATCTCTCTTCGTAAGTCTTGGTTTCCAATCCCTTAATCATCTTGGTTGCTCTTTTTTGCACCTTCTCCAGAGTTTCAATGTCTCTTTTGAAGTGTGGTAACCAGAACTGAATACAGTACTCCAGGTGTGGTCGGACCAGAGCGTAGTAGAGTGGTATTAAGACTTCCCTGGTCTTGGAGTGTATTCCGCTGTTGATGCAGCTTAGGATTGTGTTGGCTTTTTTAGCTGCTGCTGCACATTGTTGGCTCATGTTTAGTTGATTGTCCACCAAGACTCTGAGGTCTCTTTCGCAGTCGCTACTGCTAAGAGGGGTTTCTCCCAGGTTGTATGTGTGTCCAGATTTTTTTCTGCCTAGGTGAAGGACTTTGCTCTTGTCGATGTTAAACAACATGTTGTTGGTGTGGGCCCACTGTGTTAGTCTGTCTAGGTCTTTCTGTAATTTGAGCCTGTCTTCTAGGGTATTGGCTATCCCCGCCAGCTTGGTGTAGTCTGCGAATTTGATTAGTTGCCCTTCTCTTCCCTCGTCCAGGTTGTTGATGAAAATGTTGAAGAGCACAGGGCCCAGGACTGAACCCTATGGTACCCCACTGCCTACATTCTTCCATGTGGATTTGGAACCGCTGACGACAACTCGTTGGGTGCGGTTGGTCAGCCACTTTTTTGTAATTTGTTGATTAGGAGATTGTGGTTAACTTTATCGAAAGCTTTGCTGAAGTCTAAGTATATGAGGTCCACTATGTTGCGCTGGTCTACTGATTTGGTTATGGTGTTGAAAAAGGATATGAGATTGGTTTGGCATGATTTGTTTCTGACAAACCCATGTTGGCTGTTGGATATTATCCTGTTTGTTTCCAGGTAGTGGCAAAGCTGGTTTTTTTTTATTATTTTTATTATTTTCTCCAGTATTTTTCCAGGTATTTAAGTGAGACTAATAGGTCTGTAGTTGTCTGGATCTGTCTTTTTACCTTTTTTGTGGATGGGAACTACAGTAGTACCTCGTCTTAGGAACCTAATTGGTTCCGGAAGAAGGTTCGTAAGGCGAAAAGTTCGTAACATGAAAGAATGTTTCCCATAGGAAACAATGTAAAAGTGATTAATGCGTGCAAGGGGGGGAAATTGCAAAATGGCGCTCCGCTGGGCACCACCACCTGGCTGTCACCTTTTAAAACAGCCGGAGGGCTTCTCGGCGTTCTCCCGAACCTGAACCCGAACCTTTGCCAAACTTTTCGGGTTCAGGAGGCCGCCGAGAAGTGCTGCCACCCGCCTGTCACCTTCTGAAACAGCCAGGGGGCTTCTTGGCATTCTCCTGAAGTTCGGCAAAAGTTCGGGTTCGGATTCCAGAGGCCGCCGAGAAGCGCCCAGCTGTTTCAGAAGGTTACAGCCGGGCGGCGTTGCCCGGCGGAGCACCATTTTTGCGATTGGCGGCGGCATTTTCGGCCGATATGGAGGCTGAAACGGAGGTGGGGAATCCCAATAGGGAATTCCATGGGCGGAGCTTTGACGTCACAAAGACGTCCTTCCTGGAGGCCACGTTTCATAACCTTCTGAAACACCTGGGCGCTTCTCGGGGGCCCCCGGAACCCGAACCCGAACTTTTGCTGAATTTCCGGGTTCGGCATTCGGGAGAACACCGAGAAGCCCCCTGGCTGTTTCAGAAGGTGACAGGTGGGCGACGGCGCTTCTCGGCGGCCTCCCGAACCCGAAAAGTTCGGTAAAAGTTCAGGTTTGGGTTCGGGTTTGGGAGAACGCCGAGAAGCCCCCCAACTGTTTCAAAAGGTGACAAATGGGCGGCGGCACCCAACGGAGTGCCATTTTGCGATCTGCAGTGGGTTCGTAAGAAGAGGCAAAAAATTTCCGAACCCCGGGTTCGTATCTCAAAATGTTTGTATCACCGCAGTATTCCCTCTAATTTTTTTCCGGTGTGGGCAGAAAAGTACAGTGTCTGAGCAGCAGTCCCTTTGGGACTGGGCGGCATAAAACTCTAAATATTTTTTTTTTAAAGTGTGGGCGCACGCTATTACGCATGTGCGAGTTCTGACATCCATAATTCGCTACCCCTCCTTTCTCTCTCTTTCTCTCTCCTCCTTCCTCTCTCATCTCTCTTTCCTTTCTCTCCCTCCCTCTTTCTATCCTTTCTATCACTCACTTTCTTTCCCTCCCTCCTTCATTTCCTCTTTCTCTCATTCCCTCTTTCTCTCTATCCGTTCTATCTCTCTCTTTCCTTCTCTCTCTCCCTCCCTTTCTCTCTTTCCTTTCTCTCTTTCCCTTTTTCTCTCTATCCTTTCTATCTCTCACTCTTTATTTCTCTCCCTCCCTTTCTATCTCTTTCCTTTCTCTCATTCCCTCTTTCTCTCTATCCTTTCTATCTCTCACCCTTTCCTTCTCTCCCTTCCTTTCTCTCTCTTTCCTTTCTCTCATTCCCTCTTTCTCTCTATCCTTTCTATCCCTCACTCTTTCTTTCTCTTCCTCCCTTTCTGTCTCTTTCCTTTCTCTCATTCCCTCTTTCTCTATATCCTTTCTATCTCTCGCTCTTTCCTTCTCTCCCTCCCTTTCTGTCTCTTTCCTTTCTCTCATTCCCTCATTCTCTCTATCCTTTCTATCTCTCACTCTTTCCTTCTCTCCCTCCCTCCCTTTCTCTCTCTTTCCTTTCATTCCCTCTTTCTCTATTCTTTCTATCTCTCACTCTTTCCTTCTCTCCCTCCCTTTCTCTCTCTTTCCTTTCTCTCATTCCCTCTTTCTCTCTATACTTTCTATCTCTCACTCTTTCTTTCTCTCCCTCCCTTTCTATCTCTTTCCCTTCTCTCATTCCCTCTTTCTCTCTATCCTTTCTATCTCTCACTCCTTCTCTCCCTCCCTTTCTGTCTCTTTCCTTTCTCTCATTTCCTCTTTCTCTCTATCCTTTCTATCTCTCACTCTTTCCTTCTCTCCCTCCCTTTCTCTCTCTTTCCTTTCTCTCATTCCCTCTTTCTCTCTATTCTTTCTATCTCTCATTCTTTCTTTCTCTCCCTCCCTTTCTGTCTCTTTCCTTTCTCTCATTCCCTCTTTCTCTCTATCCTTTCTATCTCTCACTCTTTCCTTCTCTCCCTCCCTTTCTGTCTCTTTCCTTTCTCTCATTCCCTCTTTCTCTCTATCCTTTCTATCTCTCACTCTTTCCTTCCCTCCCTCCCTTTCTCTCTCTTTCCTTTCTCTCATTCCCTCTTTCTCTCTATTCTTTCTATCTCTCACTCTTTCCTTCTCTCCCTCCCTTTCTGTCTCTTTCCTTTCTCTCATTCCCTCTTTGTCTCCTGGGGCTGCCTGCGCCTGCCCTGCACCCCCCACCGCGGAGGGAAAGCATTCAGCATCGGCACCCCCAACCCCCGCTCCACGAGCAGCAAAAGCCTCAGCGACAGAGCCGAAAGGCAAGTGGCGCGCCCCGTCGCTGAGGCTTTTGCTGCTCCTGGAGGGAGGGTGCCCATGCCGAAAGGCAAACGGCGCGCCCCGTCACTGAGGCTTTTGTTGCTCCTGGAGGGGGCGGCGGATTGTCTCCTCCCCGCCCCCGTTGCTGAGGCTTTCGGCATCGGCGCCCACCCCTCCAGGAGCAGCAAAAGCCTCAGCAACAGAGCTGAAAGGCAAACGGCGTGCCCCGTCGTTGAGGCTTTTGCTGCTCCTGGAGGGGGGATGGATTTTCTCCTCCCCGCCCCCCCGGCAGCCAAACGTCGCTTAGGCTTTTGGAGCAGCAAAAGCCTCAGCGACGGAGCGCACTGTTTGCCTTTCGGCATCGGCGCCCCCCTTCACGAGCAGCAAAAGCTTCAGCAGCGGGGCGCGCCATTTGCCTTTCAGCATCGGCGCCCCCCGTCCATGGGCAGCAAGAGGCTAGGCCGCTTGCCTTTTGGCAGCCCGTGGTCGCCCCCCCCCCCACGGAGGCTTAGAGGCCTAGCGCCGGCTGTGCCACTAGGCTTGTTAACTTTCCGCAGCCACCGGTCGTGGCCCCCAACCCCAGTGCCCCACCCCACGGATGCTTAGAGGAGAGGAGAGGCAGCAAGCTCCACTGCCAGGCCCAGCCCCCCCCAGACGATTTTCTTACCTTACTCGCCGGCTGCTAAACAACCGTTTGGCTGCCGTGGGGCGGGGAGGAGAAAATCCGGGATTTAAGGGGCATGGAAGAAAGCGGGCCTGCAATTGGCCCCTTTGTTTCCTGCCTTTCCTTAAGGAACTGTTGCTGCCCTATGTTTGTAGAGCAGCAACACTTCTCATTTCAAATTCCAGCGCAGAGGTCGGTCCTCCGCGCTGAATTTGAAATTTCCCGGGCTGAGAGGTAAAAACCTCTGCGCCATAGCGCACTGCGCAGCTTAGAGGGAACTATGTATCATGGGGGTTCGTATCACGAGGTACCACTGTATATCAGCTCGTTTCCAGTCATCTGGTAGGTCTCCAGTGGCCCAAGAGTTTTGGTAGATTAGGAGAAGAGGTTTCGCTATGGTGTCTGCCAGTTCTTTTAGGTCTCTGGAGTGAAGTCTGTCAGGTCCCGGTGATTTGTACTCATTGAGCTCCCACAAGTAGTCCCTAATAGTAGCTTTATCTGTGTTGAGTTCGATTCCGGGGCTGTTTATTGCAGTTAAGTTGTAGCTTGGTTGGTTGGTTCCTTTATGTGTGAAGACTGATGCAAAGTAGGCATTGAGCAGCTGTGCTTTATCTCTGTTGTCTGTGATTTGATTACCATCTTTATTTTTTAGTATAGTGACTGTTTCCTTGATTTTCTTCTTGTTGTTTATGTGATGGAAGAAACTTTTTTTGTTGTCATTAACTTTCATTGCGAGATATTGTTCGTGTTGAGCTTTTGCTGTTCTTATTTTTTGTTTGCAGGTTCTGGCTGTTTGTTGATATTCCACCTTGGTTATGAGTCCTTCTTTCCATTTATTGTATTTAGAAACATAGAAACATAGAAGACTGATGGCAGAAAAAGTCCTCATGGTCCATCTAGTCTGCCCTTATACTATTTCCTGTATTTTATCTTACAATGGATATATGTTTATCCCAGGCATGTTTAAATTCAGTTACTGTGGATTTACCAACCACGTCTGCTGGAAGTTTGTTCCAAGGATCTACTACTCTTTCAGTAAAATAATATTTTCTCATGTTGCCTTTGATCTTTCTCCCAACTAACTTCAGATTGTGTCCCCTTGTCCTTGTGTTCACTTTCCTATTAAAAACACTTCCCTCCTGAACCTTATTTAACCCTTTAACATATTTAAATGTTTTGATCATGCCCCCCCCTTTTCCTTCTGTCCTCCAGACTATACAGATTGAGTTCATTAAGTCTTTCCTGATACGTTTTATACTTAAGCCCTTCCACCATTCTTGTAGCCCGTCTTTGGACCCGTTCAATTTTGTCAATATCTTTTTGTAGGTGAGGTCTCCAGAACTGAACACAGTACTCCAAATGTGGTCTCACCAGCACTCTATATAAGGAGATCACAATCTCCCTCTTCCTGCTTGTTATACCTCTAGCTATGCAGCCAAGCATCCTACTTGCTTTTCCTACTGCCCGACCACACTGCTCACCCATTTTGAGTATTTGAAGTATTTGCTAACACAGAACTGCCAATGCAATACTCAGATTGAGGATTCCTTTTCCCCAAGTGCATTATTTTACATTTGGAAACATTAAACTGCAGTTTCCATTGCTTTGACCATTTATCTAGTAAAGCTAAATCATTTACCATATTACAGACCCCTCCAGGAATATCAACCCTATTAGAGTCATCGGCAAATAAGCAAACCTTCCCTACCAGACCTTCCCCTATGTAACTCACAAACATATTAAAAAGAATAGGACCCAGAACAGACCCTTGTGGCACACCGCTTGTAACCTGTCTCTGCTCAGAATACTCGCCATTAACAATAACTCTCTGATGTCTACGCTTCAGCCAGCTTGAAATCCACTGAACTATCCAGGGATTAAGTCCAATCTTCACTAATTTATCTATCAGCTCTTTATGTGGAACCGTATCAAAAGCTTTGCTGAAGTCCAGATAGGCAATATCCACGGCACCACCTTGATCCAACATCTTTGTGACATAGTCAAAGAAATCAATGAGATTAGTCTGACATGATTTGCCTTCAGTAAAGCCATGCTGATTTGGGTCCAATTAGTTATCGTTTTTAAGGTGCTGATTTATCCTCTTTTTGAGTAGAGTCTCCATCATTTTAACTATAACTGATGTCAAGCTAACTGGCCTGTAGTTACCAGCTTCTTCTCTACTGCCCTTCTTGTGGATAGGCACAACACTGGCCATTCTCCAATCCTCAGGAACATCTCCTGTTAACAGGGATTGGTTAAACAAATCAGTCAGGGGGGTAGCAATGACAGATCTGAGTTCTTTAAGAACTCTGGGGTGGATGCCATCTGGACCCATTGCCTTATTTATCTTTAATCGTTCAAGTTCTTCTAAGACATCGGCTTCTAAGATCACTGGAGCTGAATCCGTACAGCTGGAAGCAATGCTATATCCCTCTATAGTATTATTTTGTAAGGTGTCTTTTGAGAAAACTGAACAGAAGTAGCTATTTGGCTTTTTTCCCTTTTACGTTGTCTATGAGGTCCTTGTTTAGCCATGCTGGTTTCATTTTAGTTTTTCTGCTTTTCTTTTTCATAGGATTTGAATTGTTTTGGGCCTCAATGATAGTGTTTTTTAGGGCTTCCCAGGCTTCCTGTGTGGATTTACTCTTTAGAAGTTCCTTCCAGGGTTTATTTTTCAGGTTCACTTTGAGCTTGTTAAAGTCCGCTTTTCTGAAGTCTGGGACTGTAATGGAGTTGGGTGTTGTAGTTAGTGATTGCACAATGTTGAATTTTAGGATGATGTGGTCACTCTCACCTAGTGTCCCTTCTCCTTCTATTCCCTCTATAATTTCTTTTCTGTTTGTTAGAATTAGGTCTAGTATTGCAGTCCCTCTAGTTGCTGTTTCCACTTTTTGAGTTAGAAAGTTGTCGGCGAGGCTGGTGAGAAATCTGTCAGACTTTCCACTTGGTGCTGAATTTGTTTTCCAGTTAATGTCGGGGTAGTTAAAGTCCCCCATTATTGTTGTGCTGTGCTTGTTGCATATTGTTGATAGTTGGGTTGTAAAGAGGTTATCCATTGTATCTGTTTGGTTTGGTGGCCTGTAGTATACTCCAATTGTAACATTGCCCTTTTTTTCTTTTATGTTAACCCATATGATTTCTAGGGGATTATCTTCTTTAGATTGATTTAGCTCAGTGGTGGTGTAGTGATCTTTTATGTATAGTGCAACTCCACCTCCTTTCTTGTTTGACTAGTTTTTCTTGAAGAGATTGTAGCCCTTTATCTGTGTGTTCCAGTCGTGTGATTCATCCCACCATGTTTCTGTAATACCAATTAAATCGTATTGGCCCTCATGTATTACTAATTCTAGTTCATCTTGTTTGTTCCCCAGGCTTTGTGCATTAGTGTACAGGCATTTTAGGTGTTTGTGTCTGATTCTGGGTGGGGATTTATTATCCTCTGGTTTATTTGTGGGCTTAACTTGTACCCCTTTCTTGTTTTGTTCATTATTCAGTCTCTTACTTTGGTCACCCACCCCTCTCAGTTCTAGTTTAAAGCCCTCCTGATAAGTTGGGCTAGTCGATGTCCAAGGAGGTTTCTTCCAGCTCTGGTAAGGTGTAGCCTGTCTCTTGCTAGGAGCCCTTCTTGCAGGTATTGTAGACCGTGGTCAAGGAATCCAAAGTTATTCTGGCGACACCATCTCTTTAGCCAGAGGTTTATTTGTGGGATTTTGCATTCTCTGACAGGATGTTGTCCTCTTATGGGTAGAATAGAGGAGAAGACAACATGTGCCCCTATCTTTTTGACTGTAATTTGATTCATGTCTTTCCTTGTGTCATTTGTTCCTGCATGGATCACCAGTAGGGAGTAGTAGTCAGTGGGCTTTAGGATTTTTGTGAGGTTTAGCGCTATGTCAGAGATTTTGGCTGCAGGGAGGCAGCTCACCTCTCTGGATTGATTGTCTGGTCTGCAGATGGCAGGTTCAGTTCCCCTGAGAATTGAGTCACCACAACTCTCCTTTTCTTTTTGGTTGGGTTGGGGAGAGGGGGACTAGCCTTCGTTATGACTGTGTTTGATGGTGTTGTATTGTTGTGCTTGGTTCTTGGTGGCTCCTTGTCAGGTGTTTGTTGATCTTCTTGTGCCAGGAGTACTGCATATTTGTTACTTGTAGGCACTGGGGTTGGAAGGAGGTGGGTTGGAGTTGGTGGGAGTTTGGGGATGGTTTCCCCCCCCCTTCTTTGGGTGATGTGTGTCCAGTCATTTTCAACCTCGGGGGGGGGGGTTGGTTCTGATGTGCTCTTCTGTGGTGTTGGATGTGTTGGGAGTATATTGGTCTTTCTTGTTTTGATATTGGTTCTGCAGGGTTTTGAGGTTTCTCTCTAGGTTTTCTATTTTTTCCTCAAGTAATTGTATTACTTTACATTACATACAGCCGCCCTGAGTCTACGGAGAGGGGCGGCATACAAATCCAATAAATTATTATTATTATTATTATTATTATTATTATTATTATTATTATTATTATTTATTGCAAGTCAAGTTTTGGAAGTTTGAGGGTAGGAGTATATACATGGAGCACAGTGTGCAACTCACTAGGAAGGCAGCTTTTTCATCTTCCTTGTGTGTGGTGGGTTTGTCTTCCATGTGGGTAGTAGGAGTGTCTTCTCTCTGAGAGCGTGGTTCGTTCTTCATGGTAGGAGGCTGGTAGTGGAGTATTTGATGAGTGCTGCTGGTGAGTGCTGTTTTTTATTTAGTTGTGTTTTGGTTGGTCTTATTTTTGCTGATTTATTAGTTGATTATGCTTTGATTAAGCGTAAGGCTCTGTGGAAGCTCCTGCACCCACTGGGTGCGATGCCGGGACTCAAGGAGGGCTCGGTGCATCTTCCGCTGTTGTCGGGGATTCCGTGGAAGCTCCCGTGTCAGCTGGGCACCGGGTTTGATGCCGGGGCCTCGAGGAGGGCTCCGGGCTGAGTTAGAGTCCTCCGCTGTTGTCGGGGGCTCTGGGGAGGCTCCCACGTCGGTAGAGTGCCAGGTGTGATGCCCGGGGGCTCAAGGAAGGCTCCAAAAATCTTGCCTCAAATCTCTCCAAAAATCTCTCCCCCCAAAGCTTCCTATCTAGCCCCAAATCTCTCCAAAAATCTCTGCCCCAAAAGCTTCCTATCTAGCCCCAAATCTCTCCAAAAATCGCTGCCCCAAATGCTTCCTATCTAGCCCCAAATCTCTCCAAAAATCGCTGCCCCAAAAGCTTCCTATCTAGCCCCAAATCTCTCCAAAAATCTCTGCCCCAAAAGCTTCCTATCTAGCCCCAAATCTCTCCAAAAATCTCTGCCCCAAATGCTTCCTATCTAGCCCCAAATCTCTCCAAAAATCGCTGCCCCAAATGCTTCCTATCTAGCCCCAAATCTCTCCAAAAATCGCTGCCCCAAATGCTTCCTATCTAGCCCCAAATCTCTCCAAAAATCGCTGCCCCAAAAGCTTCCTATCTAGCCCCAAATATCTCCAAAAGGGGGAGAGGCTAAGGTTAAAAGTTTGGGGGTTGGGAGTAGAAACCACAGTCAGATAGAGCATTCCATGTGTTGATTACTCTGTTGCTGAAGTCTAGTTTGGAGCGGTTGACATTTACCGGTAGTTTAAATCTATTACATGCTTGTGTGTTGTTGTGTTTGAAGATGAATACTTGAATATATACAGCAAAAATGTATTGAAGTAGCCATTCTGCTAATTTATTTTTACTTTTAATCTTTCCATGGAAATGGAAATGGAACATGCCTTCCTTTGTCTTTGAATAGTATCCACTCTCTGACAAGATAAAGAATAGATCTTGGTATGTGTGGTTGCAGTGGTACAAATTCAAATGTCTGAAAACTGAAATCAGTTTCTTCTTTCAAATCTACATTGATTTCATATGCAGCTTGTAATGCATATTAATTGCATATTAATTAATGCAGCTTGTAATGCATATTAGTTAAAAAGTCTAGTTAAAGTATATTTCTGCCAAGTCAGTAATTTCTCAAAGCATACTTCTCGTTTGTTTACTTTTTCCTTTTCTCGTTTCTTTGTGGCTCAGTAGTTAAGATGTTGGTTGGAAAGCCAGCAACCCAGGTTTGAAACCCAAGGATCAAGATCCTTAACCCAGCTAGCTCCGTGGCTCCTGCCATATCTGCCTCTCCCCAGCAGCACCGGAATGTTCTGACCCTCTGCCACCCCAGAGATAGGTGCCCCCTCCCCTCCTGCCTCTCCAGCGTCAGGTGGACCAACTGTGTCATTCATGCCATTCCCATTTACCTCATCCATACCATAATCCCACCTACCCCACCCATCCCAGCCATAATCATTCATTCCATACATATTACTACACCCGCCCCACTTATCCATCAATTAAAAATCTCCCCAATAATTTAATTAAAATATAAAATTATAGAATTAAAAATACAGATTAATATTAATTAATTAATACTAATAAATACCAATTACTCCAAAATTAGTATTAATAATAAATAGCAAGAACATAGCTAAAATCTATTAAATTAATTTACACTAAAAACTTACACTAAAAGCAGTTCTACAGGATATAGATGGGATTAAATAAATTATACTAAAAATACCAATTTAAGTGCAAAATATGAATTTAAAAGTGAAAATTGCATCAATCGGTTCAAGTCAGTCTAATAAGCAGCTGGTCCACAGTTCATACACAGGGGTGGTAAGTTCTTCAAGGGAGTAGGGGAAAGATTATCTATAATAGAGGTCCATGGGGGGGGGGTTACCTTGGATTTCACCCCAAAATTCCATTCTCCTCCTGTCACCTCCTCCTCGCCGGTATCACTCTCTCCAACCTGTTCCATCCACTGGCATTGTACAAAGGGCTTGACTGCTGGTTGAGTCTAGGTTCCGGTTCTGGTTCCCACAGGAGGTCCTCCAGCCACTCTCACCGACCTCCTGGTGCTCTGCATGGTCTGCATGGTCTCAAAATGGCTCCCAGTACCGCCGACCAACATCCTTCCTATCAGTTCCTCCTCGATGGCCGGTCCAAAACCTCTCCATCCGGCAGATCTTCCAGCGCTGGATACTTCTCTCTTCTCATCCAGCACCGGCCAACTCCCAGGTCTCTCTGTCCGCCAAGCCACCTCTGCTCGCCTCGCTTCCATTTCAGTTTCCACTCACCTCGCTTCCACTGGCTCCGCTTTCTCCCGCCATGCTTCCACTCGGTTCGTTTCCACTCGCTCAGCTGACAGTCTTCTCAGGCTCAGGCTCCTCCATTTGTCAGTGAACCACGATAACCAGTCCGATTCCCTCAGGACTCACGTTAGAGACGGCCGCCATTTTCCGTCCTACAGCTGATCTTTTTGCCGGTGTTTTTTCACCAAGCCTGCTTCAAAACGCCCAAAACGAAGCCCCCGAGGATGGAAAACTCAACCGCCAATGTTCAGCAATTAGGCAATGTATAAAGGTCGACTCCAACTACCATTTAACCCCATCTAATCCTAGATGTAACACCGTAGTCCAGGGGAGCAGCATCTCCTAGCTTCCTCCTGATAGCAATGACTAGCAGAGTAAAAAGAGTATTCCTTATTTCTTTATTTTTTCAGGCAGTTCTTGAAACCAGTAAATTAGACAATAATAAATGTTCTTATTTACTGCAGCCCTGTTCTCTGTTATTTCCTTGTATCCTATTTATTCATTTATAAAAGAAAATAAGAGTAGAGAACACATGGAGCTGCAGTAAAATAGGGAGATAGTACTTCATTTATATATATTTTGTAAAACCTCTTAGAAGTAAGAATCTCCCAAATCTGTTTCATTTTGCAGCTTGATGATCCTTTTATTTATTTAATACAAAAATGATAGTAATGGATTCTGTAATGGTTTAATTTTTCTTTAGGTAAATATTGGCAATCGCTCCAACATTATTCTTCAACAGTCAGTTATTCTTTGATAGATGCACAGAAGTGTGATAATGAAGAAGCAGAAACCGTAACAGCAATGGCATCATTGTCAGTTGGAGTTAAACCACTTCCTGAAAAAAAGTAAGTTTTATTATTTATCTTTTTGGAGGAAGGGGGTTTCTTTGAGTCAGTGTTGACTCCTGGTGGTGCATTTTCACACGTGATTTACCATTGCCTCCTTTCTAGGGCTGAGCGAGTGATTGTGTGAAGTTCACCCTACTGGCTTTGTATCTAAGATGGAACTAGAATTCCCATCCCTAGCCTGATGCGTTTACATCGGACTAGCTCTCTGTTTTAATTCCCACTCTATTCTTTTCCTCTGCCTAAAAGGCAGCCTCTAAATAGCATTATGCTATTTATAATATATGCTTCTAAATAGTATTATAAATGAATACATGCACACACTTTTTTTTCTTTTAAATTATTTTGAGCACATGCTTTCATAAAACATTCCATTTCAGATGTAAAAGTCCAGCTATGAAATGGGCTGCTTTGGAAAGCGTTGTATGTACAAAATACTTCTAGAATATTCAAAACAACTAAATGTATTAAAATGAACTTGAAACGAGGGGCATGGTCAACTGCTGCAGCGAGACGGATTCCTTGCGCTCCTGTGGGGGAACACCCTGAAGGGGGGTGAAGAAGAGGACTTGGTGGGCAATCCATTTTGGGGTTGGCATACCCCATGGAGAGCTTGCCTGGAGCCTCCACCCGAAGCTAAGCAGCTTCGGTTGCATTAGCTGTGGTGATTACACTACAGAAAGAGTTGAATTGAAAGTTGGAAGTCATCTGGAAGGAAAAAACCTGTAGGTTTTGTGCTGGAAGACTAAAAGAAAAAGAGCATTTGGACATAGTGAGCTATTGTGCTGGAGGGAAGAACTTTTTAAAGAACTGTTCTTTGGATTTGTGAAGTGTTGTGATTAGCTCTGGCCCAGCTCCTGCCCCAAGGACTGTGGATGTGGGGGAGACATCCACATGCTGCAGGCCTGTTTTGCCCCCGGTGGAATCTGCTGATGAAGGCTCCTCTGACCAAGAAGACATGAGTGACTGGGAGGAGGAGAGTGTGGCAGACAGCTCAGAAGAAGATCAATTATCTAGCTCCTCCTTGGATTCAGAGCAAGAGTTAATGATACAGCTACGCATGCGGAGAGCGATGCATAGGGAACAACAACTGAGAGATTATTATCAAAGAAAATGAGGCCACCTGTGGTTGGGTAGGGCTGTCGTAATTAGTGAGGCTGCTATAAATAGCAGCCTGTGGGTTTGGCCATTGAGGAGGATTATCTGATCGTTGTGTTTCGTGTCTGCTTTGCTGCGTTTGCCCTTTTGTGTGCTGATTTCCCCCCGCTTTGAAACTAAACCAGAGCAAAGTGTGTTTCACTTTGTGAAAGAAGAAGGACTATGAATTGCCTCACAGCTGCAAGCTAAGTATCACAGAACTAATAAGGGACTTGTACCAATTACCAGTTTGTTTGGAGACGAGTGCTCTTTGCTATACAAAAAGAGGGCTTAGTTTAAGTGAATTTTCATTATAAAGAACATTGTGTTGAATTTTCAAACGTGTGTGTGTCTGAAATTTGTACCTGTGAATTTTCGGGAGGAGTCTACCAGAGAGCCCGACAGAACAGTGAAGTAAAGATAAAAAGGGGAGAAGTGGCTAATTAACATCAGAAGTATTCAATTATTACTAAAATGACTTAGAAAGCCAAAGCTAAAACCTAGGTTGTTGACTTACACTTTAGATCAAAAAAAGAGTTTAAAAAACCCCAAGAAGCCTAAAATTTTTTCTTGTACTTCAAATAAATATAAAATGAATTTAGTGTTTAAGTGGTGGTGCCATCTGCTGGTGGAGAATTTGTTGTGTAGGATGTGAGTGGAATTTTGTTTAGTTGTGGACTGTTTGATCAGCTGTGACCTTGGAGAAGGAAACCAGCTGGAGAGTTGACATGTAATATGCGATAAAGAAGAAATGAAAGAAAATATTATGATTTTTGAGCTCCTCCATACTAAAAACAATAATATAATGACTCCTGCATATGAATTGATGGAAGTGATGGGTTAGACCAGGGGTCCCCAAACTTTTTACACAGGGGGCCAGTTCACGGTCCCTCGGACTGTTGGAGGGCCGGACTATAAAAAAAACTATGAACAAATCCCTATTCACACTGCACATACCTTATTTTAAAGTAAAAAACAAAATGGGAACGTACTATTTAGAGGGGGGGGAGTCTGAAATTCACAAAAGTTTATGTTTTGTTTTTAATTTTCTTTTGTTAACATCTGGTTGGCTATACAAGGTTTTTTTGGTTTATAGAAAAATGTATAAAGAAAGAAGGAAGCACTTTGTCATAATGGTTAATACGTTAGAAATATAATTTGTGTACTTTTTGAAGGAACATTAAGGAGGGAATTTAATTAAAAGAAAAGTATGTACCTGGATGACAACTTTAGAAAAAAAACATTTGCAACTTTTTTGATGATTGATATTAGTTACTAACAAAATACCGCATTTTATTCATGGAAAATTAGATGGTACACTGTATTGTTAGAATGCATGTTGAGAGAAAATGTAAAAAAAAATTACACCCCCTCCAAAAAATCCTTCCTTACTCCGCCCCTCCATTCATTTCATTCTTCCTTCCTTCCTTCCTTGTTCCATTTCTTCTTCCTTCCTTCTTTCCTTCCTTCCTTTTCCCTCCATTTCTCATTCCTTCCTTCCTTTCCTCCCTCCCTTCCTCCTTCCTTCCTCTCCTTTTCTCTCTCTCTTGCTTTCTTACTCTCTCTCTTGCTTTCTTTCTCTCACTCACTATCTTTCTCTCTCTCTCTTGCTTTCTCTCTTTCTCACTATCTCTCTTGCTATCTCTCTTCCTCCCTCCCTTTCTCTCTCCCTCTCTTTCTCCACCTTCCTTCCTTCCCTCTCTCCTTCCTTCCTCTCCACTTCTCTTTCCCTCTCTCTTTTTCCCTTCTCTTTCCCTTTTCTTTCTTTCTCCCCACTTCTGTCTCTGAAGTTCGCGGCGGAGTGCTCAGCCTCCCCACCCCCCCAGGTGAATGGCAGGCTGGCAGTAGAACAAAGAGCTCGTGCGCATAGGCACGTGCGAACCTTCACTGGTGCAAGACTTCCCCGCACTTTCTTTGTCGCTCCCTGCCCCAACTCCGATGCCCAGCTCCCCAGTGCGGCCTTGGAAAAGACTGCATGGGGGGTTGTTTTTGTGTGTGTGGCAGCACGTGTTACAGGGGACATTGCCGTGGTCCCCAGACACATCCGGAGAAGCTGGGCAGGGCTCAGAGCCCACGAGGGTTTCTCCAGGCCGACAGACTCACCCGCGGGCCGGATAAATGGCCTCAGCAGGCCGCATCCGGCCCCCGGGCCGTAGTTTGGGAACCGCTGGGTTAGACTGTTGAAAAGTGTGAGGATTTTTTGGATAGCTGGAAAAGTTGCTTTTGCAGACATTAAAGAGATGGAAATGCAGGAGATAAGGTATTTATATAATGATATTTGCAGAAGTATCAAAGAATGGAATTTTTTAATAAGTGACCGTATTGAATCTACAACTGAAATCTCTGGAAAACTACTGGAAGCCATGGACTTAAAGGAGACTTTTAGTGATGGTGCCAGCAAAATGACTAAACTTAGTGATGGAGTTGATAATGTTATAGAACCTGAGTAGCAGATGGTGGAAATTGCAGGAACCTATGAAGATGGAAGAACCTAAGAATGAAATTGAACAGATTGCTATGGATTATGTTGAATGTTTAGTTCCAATTAATGATACTGTAGAGGAAACTGAAGGGGGTAAAATAATAAATAAATTCTTGTTGTGGTTGAGATTGTTTATTCTTAGGATCTTGAGTCTCTTCCTCCCCCTTGGAGGTTGCTCCCCGCTCTTCTCCTCCCTCTCCGATTTCTTTGTATGATATGTCGTGTCTATACAGTCCGGATTGCTCATAGAAGGTTCTTGCTTCATCAACAGTTTCTAATTTTATTCTGGATCTTTGCCAATAGAAAGATACTCCTTCTGGAATCAGCCATCTGAAGATTATTTTTTCTTTAATTAAGATTCTTGTTAGAAAGTAGTATTCCCTCCTGCTTTCGCGTACTCTTCTTGGTACTTGTTTTAGTATTATAACGTCTTTGTCTTTATATTTTAAACTTTCATCTCTTGACCAATTCAAGATGTCATCTGTTCTGGTTTTCCTGATAAATTTAATGTGTACTTCCTAAGTTTTCATCTTTTTCTTCGTGCACATTTTGGAACCTCAGCCCATGTGAGGCTCATTGTAATTCTAAGTTGGTGATGGCTTCATTAAATCCTTTGTTTGCCACTGTACTGTGGTCCTCAAATTCATCCATTCTCTTTTCGACTTCCTCCATTTTGTCTTCAACCTTCTTCATCCATTGTTCATTTTCCTTTAAGGTTTGCTGCATCACTTCCATTTTCCCCTCCATTGCTTGTACACTTCCCTTCACATTTTCCATCTCATCCTTCAAATTACTCATTTCTGCTTTTATGCCTTCGTAATGTTTTGTGCTTCTTCACATGCATCATCTCTGTTGGCTTTCATAGAGACTTGAAGCAAGGCCAATGTGTCTTGAATAGTCTGCAAGGTTGGTTGTACCGGAGTTTTTTCTTTTTCCTTTTCTTTCTCCTTGCTCAACATACTTGTTATTGTTCTTTGTGATAAGGGAGATGGCGATGGTGAGGGGGAGCTTTGTGGTGTAGCAGTTGGAGTTGGAGTTTGTTTCTTTGAAGTTTTTATGAAGTAATGGACATTTTAGGTGCTTTTCTAGATCTTCTAAAACCTATAAATTTTAATCATTTCCAAAGTGGCATCAATTTAATAATCTCACAGGATTTAGTATTGTTATTATAAAGTTGATATTAATAAAGCATACTATGGAAAAAGGATTTTTTTAAAAAAAATACAGCTAAAGGCAGGGGAACACAAGAGTTAAAAAAAAGGTAAAAGAGAAAATATATCAACAATATATCAACAATAAATCTATATATCAACAATGCTTAGACAGCTTATATATATACAGTGATCCCCCGCTCGTTGCGAGGGTTCCGTTCCAGGACCCCCCGCAACGAGCAGGTTTTCGCGAAGTAGCGCTGCGGAAGTAAAAACACCATCTGCGCATGTGCAGATGGTGTTTTTAACTTCCGCAGCGCTAGCGAGGAGCCGAAGATTGGGGGCGGCGCGGCTGTTTTAAAACGTCGCCGCCGACATGGGGGGCTCGCTAGCACCCCCCCGAACCCCCAACCCGGGTTTGGGGGGGTGCTAGCAAGCCCCCCATGTCGGCGGCGACGTTTTAAAACACCTGCGCGGCTTTCCAATGAGTCCCGAAGACAAACGCGGAAGTTTGACGTTTGTCTTCGGGACTCATGGAAAGCTCCGATGGTTTTCAAACAGGCGCGCCGTTCTCCGCTGACTCCTGGCGAACTTCCCCGCTTTAGGAGTCAGCGGAGAACGGCGCGCCTGTTTGAAAACGATCAGAGCCAGCCGGCTCCGATCGTTTTCAAACAGGCGCGCCGTTCTCCGCTGACTCCTGGCGAACTTCCCCGCTTTAGGAGTCAGCGGAGAACGGCGCGCCTGTTCGAAAACGATCGGAGCCGACTGGCTCCGATCGTTTTCAAACAGGCGCGCCGTTCTCCGCTGACTCCTGGCGAACTTCCTGGGCGAAGGGCGAAGGGTGGGCGAGCGGGTGCTGTGGGGGGGCTTCGCCCTCCCGCCAGCAAGAGGGGGAAGACCCAGGGAAGCCGCCCAGCAGCTGATCTGCCCGGCGCCATCTACGCATGCGTGCCCATAGAAAAAAAGGGCACGCATGCGCAGATGGTGTTTTGACTTCCGGGTTAAAAAATCGCAAATTACCCTGTTCGCAATGGTCGGGGACGCAATAACCGGGGGATCACTGTATAAGAATACTTGCAATACTATGCAGACTTAATTTTCAGTTGAAAAATATAATATTATAATATCAAATAATTCCAAATCACTAGATTGCTGATTCAAATGATATAATTATTATTATTAGGCACTCAGTTAAAATATGTTGAAATAAGAAGAATAGTTGAAAGAAAGAGTCAGAAAGAAAAGAAAGAAAAAGAAAAGAAAAATACAATTTTATATAAATCTACTTTAAAACAATTTCTATATATTCTATAAATCTAAACAGTCCTAAAACATAAAAAAGAGACACTTGGTATCAAACTATATATGAAGAGGGGATAAAGGAGTGCAGGGAGCCACCAGACAAAGGGGGGGGAGAGGAAAAATTTAGCAATTCATTTATAAAGTTGAAAAAGACTCCAAAATATTTTTAAATTATTCTTTTTAAATTATTCTTTTTTCTGATTAAAAACTTCCATTACCATTCATTCAACAATCGTACTAAAAACATTTGTTGGTCAGGGGGAAGATCTAGTAACCCCAGGCCTGGCAACAAAGTTGAGCTTTTAGGCTCTTTCGGAAGGCAAGGAGTCGGGGCAGTGTGAATCTCCGGGGGGAGCTGATTTCAGAGGGCCAGGCCCCCACAGAGAAGGCTCTTCCCCTAGGTCCTGCCAGCTGAAATTGTTTGGTCGACGGGACCCTGAGGAGACCCACTCTGTGGGACCTCGCCGGTCGCTGGGATTTGTGCGGCAGAAGGAGGTCTCAGAGACAGTCTGGTTCTATGCCATGTAGAGCTTTATAACCAACACTTTGAATTGTGATCAACAGCCAATGCAGTCCACAGAGTGATGACGAGATATGAGCAGCCCAAAACCGCTCACGCGACTGCATTTTGGATGATCTGAAGTTTCTGAACAATCTTCAGATGTAGTCCCATGTAGAGAGCATTGCAGTAGTCGAACCTCAAGGTGATAAGGACATGAATGGACTGTGAGCAAAGACTCCCTGTCCAAATAGGGCTGCAACTGGTGCACCAGGTGAACCTGGGCAAACGCCCCCCTCGCCACAGCCGACAGATGTTGTTCCAAAGTCAACCGTGGATTGTTGTGAACCCTCCCTGAGGGATCAATAATTCCCTCCCCCAGAGTGATGGTTGCACAGATGGACATGTCCTTGGGAGGCAGTACCTACAGCCACTCCATCTTGTATAGATTGAGTCTGAGCCTGTTGGCACCCATCCATCACATCACTTCCACTGCTTCACTGAGTGTACTGATGGAGTATCATCGGTGTACTGATGGTAACTCACCCCATGCCCTTGGATGATCTCACCCAACGGTTTCATATAGATATTAAACAGCAGGGGGGAAAGGACCGACCCCTGAGGAACCCACAAGGTAGGGACCTAGGAGTCGACCTCTGGCCCCTCGCTAACACTGACTGCAACCGACCAGAGAGGTAGGAGGAGAGCCACCCCAAAATGGTGCCTTCCACTCCCAAACCCTCCAGTTGGCACAGAAGGATACCATGATTGAAAGCCGCTGAGAGGTCAAGAAGCACCAGGACAGAGGATAAGCCCCTGTCCTGGGCCTGGCAGAGATCATCCATCAGCGCAACCAAAGCAGTTTCCATGCTGTAGCCAGATCTGAATCCTGACTGCCGAGGACCTAGATAATCGGCCGGACCACTGGAGCTGGAGTGACGCCACCTTCTCAACAACCTTCCCTACAAAGGGAAAGTTGGAGACAGGAGGATAGTTGTAAAATACGGCCGGGTCCAGGGAAAGCTTCTTGAGGAGGGGGCACACAAGTGCCTCCTTGTAGGGAGCTGGGAAGGACCCTACCTCAAAGAAGCGTTGGACCCAGCTCCATGTCACCTCCCTGCTGGCCAAAACCAGCCAGGAAAGACCAACAAACAGGTGGTGGAACTCACAGCTCCAATGGCCTTGTCCACTTCATCAGGTGTCACCAGGTCAAACTCGCTCCAAACACGTGGACTAAAACGAACCCCTCTCACCTCGATTGACTCATTGTCAGCCGACTCTGTACTCCAATTGGAGTCAAGATCAGTCCGGATCTGAGCGATTTTATCTGCAAAAAACTTGTTAAATGCCTCAGCACTATCCTGCAAGGGTTCCTCAACTACTCCCTGATTAAGGAGGGAACGAGTCACCCTAAAGAGGGTGACTGGGCAGGATTCACGGCAGGATTCATTGTAAGCACGTCTTGTCGACCTGATCGCCACTTTGTAAATCTTAATATGAGCTTTTACAAGTGTTCGGTCAGATTTGGATCTGGTCTTTCTCCAATGCTTCTCCAGACTTCTCTTGTGGTGTTTCATTCCTCGGAGCTCCTCAGTAAACCAAGGAGATCTGGAAGGGTCTGTTGCCAGAGAGAGCAAAGGCACAATTCGGTCTAGAGCCTCCT
Source organism: Erythrolamprus reginae (assembly GCF_031021105.1). Classification (NCBI taxonomy): domain Eukaryota; kingdom Metazoa; phylum Chordata; class Lepidosauria; order Squamata; family Dipsadidae; genus Erythrolamprus; species Erythrolamprus reginae. The sequence goes on from NC_091950.1 coordinate 220,688,220, forward strand.
TTGCAGCCATATTCCAGGCTGCAGCAAGAGACTCTGCCGAACTGTGTACAAGTGAATCCGGCAAAACCCCAAGCACCCATTGAAAACCTTCTGGATCCATCAGGCATCTGGGGTGGAACCTCCTAATTGGTTCTGCCTCCCTGTGGAGAAGGATTGGAGCCTTAAAATCAAGCCGCAATAGACCATGACAAAGGCAAGGTCTCTAAGCCCCTTAATATCAGATAATTACTTTTAAAAAAAATTTTTTTAAAAAAAATATACTTTATTTACAAATATAATAAAAACGAAGGAGGGAATAGGGGAAGGAGGACAAAACAAAAAGTCTGGAGTGGGGGAGAGTGGGGAAGGGAGGGGGAATACAAAGTCAAATCATTTATAGTAACACTGTAATACATATGGATTATGGTGCACGAGTTTCTTAAAAAGAGTATAATGTTTCTTGATTTCTTAATCTTTATATGTATATATATTTTTAACACAAATATCATATTTCTAAGTGTCTATAAACATTAAAGTTATGGTGGTAAAAGGGGAAGAGGGAAAAGAGAGAGAAAAGGGGAGAAAGAAAAAAATCTGCGATTAGCGCAGACGTTTTTAGGGACGACTTTTGTTTGAAAGTAGTGTAGGGAATATAGAAATAATATGATAAGTAAGTGTGAAAGTTAGTTGTTTTAAAGAAGGTTGATAATCTTATGATGTATGTTGGATTGGTTGAAAGACAGTTAAAAAGAGATTTGGTATAATTTCATTGCAAATTTAATTGGTTTTTAGTGCTTCTTTTTTAATTTGTTTTAATATTGGCTTAAGTGCTCAAAGGTACTTTTAATGATGTAATGGGGTAAAAATTTTACAATAAGTAGTTTTTGTATTTTTTTTGAGAAACCCATTTATACCAATTTTCCCATATTTCATAGTATTCTGAATCTTTTTTATTTTGTGCTTCCATTGCTATTTTAGTCATTTCAGCGCATTCTATAATTTTTGTAATTATTGTGAAAAAAGAGGGTACCTGATCGGATTTCCAAAGGGAGGCATATGATATTCTAGCTGCTGTTATAATTTGTAGGATGAGATATTTTTGTGCTTTAGTAAGGTTTTGTCTAAATATACCTAGAAGATAAAGCTCCGGTTTAAGTGGTAGTTTAATTGACATGACTTGGTCGATTAGGTTTTGAATTGTTGTCCAATATTTTTGTGCAAGTGGGCATGTCCACCATGTATGGTAGTAAGTTCCCGGCTTAGTTTTGCATTTCCAACAAATCGGTGAGAAGTTGGGGGACATTTTGGATATTCTTGCTGGGGGCAAGTGCCATCGGTAAAACATTTTCATTTGGTTCTCTTTGTAAGACATTGCCGTTGTCATTTTATAGTTTAATGTCCATGTTTTCTCCCACTCATTTAAGTTGATCGTATACCCAAAATTCTGAGCCCAAGCTATCATGCAGGATTTCACTTGTTCTTCAGGGTTTTCTTGTATTAGTAAGTAATTGTATAGTTTTGAGATCATTTTTGTAGAGGGGCCAGAAAGAATCGTATCTATTACATTGTCATTTTGGAATCCAAATTGTTTTTTGTGTTGCTCGTATTTTAGTTTAATTTGTAGGTATGTTAGCCAATCTATATTAATTCCTTGGTCGTTCAATTGTTGTTTGGGGATGAGGGCATCTGAATTGTCGAGTAGCTGTTGGTATCTCAAAATTTTGGTGTGGGAGAAAAGATTAGGAAAAGTTAGTACTTCGTTGGGAGATATCCATTTTGGTATTGAGATATAGTAATTTTTTTTAATAGTAAACCAAATTGTTATTAATGTTTTACGTAAGTAATGATTTTTAAAATATTTAGGTATTTTATGATAATCTGTTGTTAAGAAAGTGTGCCACCCAGCAAGAAGATCGAAACCTTCCAAGGTTAGGAGTCGTGTGTTTTGGAGAGTAATCCAATTTTTTATCATGGTTAGAATAGTGGCTTGGTAGTAAGTATAGAAGTCTGGAAGTCCAAGTCCGCCTCTGGATTGATGGTCCTGAAGGTTTTTCAGTTTTATTCTGGCCTTCTTCTTTATCCAAATAAACTTCTTTATTTGTTTGTGGAGAGTGTTAAAAAAAGTTTTGTTCAAATTTATTGGAGCAACTTGAAATAAATAGAGAAACCTTGGAAGAATGTTTGATTTTATAGCGAATATTTTCCCCATAATGGATAAATTTAATTTCGACCATCTATTAAGATCTTGTTGTGTTTCTTTAAGAAGCCGTTCATAATTATCCTTTTTAATCGTAGCATAATTTGAGGTCAACCAAATTCCTAAATATTTGATTTTTTTTTGTGGTCTTTATTCTAATTAATTCTTCCAAGGTGAGTATATCTTTTGGTATCATATTTTTTGTCAAAATTTGAGTTTTGTTTTTGTTAATTTGCAGGCCGGATATTTCACCAAATTTATGTATTTCATCAAATAGAATGGGTGCTGTTCGAATGGGATCTTGTAAGATGAATACAATGTCATCCGCGAAGGCCTGCAATTTATAATGTTCTTTTTTAATCATAATACCCTGAATTTGTCGGTTGTTTCTTATAGTTTTGAGAAAGGTTTCAATGGCCAGAATAAAAATGAGTGGGGCCAGAGGGCATCCTTGGCGCACACCTTTGGTTATAGTAATTGTATCTGTGATATCATTATTGAAAAGGATTTTAACCGATTGAATAGAATAAATGGTTTTAATTAAATTGAGGAATTTGGGGGCGAAATTCATGTATTCTATTTGGTTTATAAGATAGTGCCATTGGAGACTGTCAAAAGCTTTTTTAAGATCCATGAATACTAATGCAGTTGTTTTGTCATAGTTTTTATCGTAGTATTCCAAGGTATTCAGTATGATTCTTGTATTTGTGGAAATGTTTCTTCCCGGTAGGAATCCGTTTTGGTCAGGGTGGATAATTTTATTTAATATATTTTTTAGTCTGTCCGCAATTATCGATGTAAATATTTTATAGTCGGTATTGAGTAATGCAATTGGTCTGTAATTCTCCAGAAGATGTCTATTTTGGGTGTCTTTGGGAATGAGAGTTATGTAGGTTTCGGACCAGGACGTGGGTAATTTTGCATGTAAGAGTGCATTGTTATAAATGTCTAGTAGTATAAGTGCCATTGTATCCATATGATATTTATAGAATTCAGATGGAATTCCGTCTGGTCCTGGCGTTTTATTGTTTTTTTGTTTATTTATTGCAGCCTCAATATCTGAAATGGAGATTGGTTTATTTAGGAGTATTCTTTGGTCACCTGTTATCATGGTTGTTTGTTCATTTGTTTGTAAGTATTTCAATAACAAATCGGCATCCAGATTTGAGGCTTGATATAGTTGTTGATAAAAGTTTTGGATAATTTGTTTTTTATCAGAATTGGTTGTTTTCAAATGTCCGGAGGGGACAGCTAGGGCATCTATGTTTCTATCTGCTTTTTGGTGGGCTAGTTTGAGTGATAGCCAACGTCCTGGTTTATTGGCGAATTCGAAATATGTTTGTTTTGCATTTTTGATTTTTTGGGCAATGTGTTGTTGTGTTATTAAATTTATTTCGTGTTTAATCGTATTTGTTTCTAGTAGAATTGTATTATTCTTGGGGTCGTTGTGAAGTGTTTTTTCTGCTTCTTGGAGAGATATGTTTAATTTATGAAGTTGAGCATATTTTTCTTTATTTTTGTTTGCGGTATATGAGATGTAAATACCGCGTATATATGCTTTAGTAGCGTCCCACGCTATTTCATTGGGTATCTCGCCATTGAAATTGATTTTAATGAAAGGGGGGATGTCATTCTGTATTTTATGTTGGAATTGTTTTTGATTTATTACCGTTGGGTACATTGACCATCTATGAGGAGTATTGTGGGTATTGTCTCTTATTGTCAATAGTAGGGGATTGTGGTCTGACCAAGTTGCATTAAGTATTTGAACATCAATAATTTGGTTTATGGTTTCTATATTAGACCAAGCCATGTCAATACGTGAGCAGGTTCGATGGGGAGGAGAAAAAAAGGTATATTGTATAGATTTAGGGTAAAAATATCTCCAGATATCTTTTAAAGCGAATTCATAAATTATTTGTTTAAAGGTTGAAGGAATAATATTACGAGTACGGTATTTGGAATTGCCTTTATAATCTTTGTTTACATCCACTATTGCATTGAAGTCTCCAATTATTACAAAATTACTTAGATCTAATTCTAATATTTTTTTGTGCAAATTTTTAAAGTAGGTAGATTGCCTAACGGATGGTGCGTATATTGATATTATGTTTATTGTTCTTTTATTTTGTAGAGTTATTTGAACAATTAGTAATTGGCCGTTATCGTCGGTATGTATTAATTTTGGAGAGTAAATTTTTTTAACGTATAGGACTATGCCTCTCTTTTTTTCGGCAGCGGAAGCACAAAAAAATTCGAATTCAGGTTTAGATTTAAATTTAGGAATAGCTAACAGAGTAGTGTCTTCAATTTTAATATGGGTTTCTTGCAATGAAATTATATCATAATTATTTTCAAACAGTTTGTGAAATATTTTTTGTCTCTTTTTATATGAATTCAGACCATTTATGTTTGTTGAGAATAATGTGATTTTGGATTGCTTATTGTTGCAGTGTGGGTTCTTTAGATTTCTCCTTTCTTGCCTCGGTTCTTGCCCGGGTAACTGGTCCATGTCTAATTGACTCATCATTCTGGTTTCGGAGTTCTTGGTCATTGTTTCTCAAATTGTCATCAGAAGTGGTTTCTTCGTTTAGAAGAGTATCCCTAGGGTCAGATTCTTTGAGGGCAGACTGGTCAATCTTCAAGATGTGAGCATAGAAATCTCTTGCATCCTCAGATGAGGAGATTTTATATTTTTTGTCCAGAAGTGTAACTGTCATATCCTCCGGTATCATCCACCTAAACTGTATGGCTTCTTTATTTAACTTGGTAGCTAACGTTTGGTATGGTTTGCGCTTCTCCCTTACCCGCTTTGGGATTTGGCGCAGAATTACGATGTCACGGCCTTGGTAGGTAGCTGGATTGTCTTTAGAGGCATTGTATATTTCATCTCTAATTTTCCTTTTGAGGAAACGTACGTGAACCTCTCGTGGGAGCCTATTTCGTCTGGCGTATGAAGTAGTAAGTCGATACACCTCATCCATTTGCGCAAGAACTTCATCCGTTGATTTGCCAATCATATTGGCTATTATTGTTGCTACTGTGTGAGGGAGATCCTGTTGGTCGGTTTCTATGATGTTTTGGAAACGTAAAAAGAAGGCTGATTTTTCGAGTTCCAGGTTTATAAGGGACTCTTCGAGGGATTTATTGGTATGTTCTGCTTTAGCTTCTGAAAATTGAAATCTAGTATCCATTCTATTAATTAAATCTTCAGTAGTATTTATTTTTTCTGTATTTTTCGTAATTGTTTCACAGACGACTTCCATTTGATCTTCCAATTTGGTCGTACGCTCTTCAAGATGAGCCGCATGTTCTTGTATTTTCTTAATGTCCTCCTTCATTTCTCCCATCGTTCCCTTTAAAGATTCAAAGTTGGTATCTAATGTGTCTTGCATTTTATTCATCTTCTCCAATAGGGCGTTTAATGTTACATTTGGAATTTCCTGTGATGATTGTTGAAGAGATGTTTTATCTGACAAGTCTGAAGAACGTTGTTGAGTTGAGTTTGGTGTTGCAGGTTGATTGGGATTTTTCTTCCAGGATTTCATTAGAGTTGATTGGTTTGAAGCAGACATTTTTGTGTTAAAAAGAGATCATTAGAACGGTATATAGATGATAGAATATATGTGTGATGCAGTAAGGGAATGTATGTGATGTAAAAGAGAATGTATAATGTTGTCAAAAGTATTGAAGTTACAATAATTTAAGTAGAGTAGAAGGGAAAGTATTGAAGTTACAATAATTTAAGTAGAGTAGAAGGGAGAATTATAGTATATATATTGAAGTTTAAAAGTACAATTAATAAAAAGTTTTGAGGGAGTATCAAAATTTGTTACAGTTAAGGAGTAGAAAGAGAAAGAAAATTTATATTAAGGTTTCAAAGTGTCTAAGGGTTAATAATTAATTTAGTATAACTCAAGTAATAATATCTCAGTGTAATAATACAATTATTCAATATTCAATATAAGAGATATAATATAATATAAGAGAAAAGACGATCAATCGAAGAGTTAATCTATTGAAGGTTTAAATCAGTTAAATCAGTTAAGTCAATTAAATCAGATATATCCTAGAATTAAATTACTATGTTATAGAATCAATTAAATAAGTCCAGTTATTATTTGAAATTAATTAATCAAAAATAGTTAATAATGAAGTCTAGAGTCTAGTATTAATATAAAATAAAGCTATCAAGTCAAGACAATCTATCAATATATTCTATCTAAATACAATATAATCTATCTAAATATAGTCTATGTAAATAATTCAGTAACTAGGGTAGATATTACAATGTTTTATATATTACACAATTAGATAGGTAGGTTTTATCAGTATATATATTCGGAAAAATATCAAGATAAAATGAAGTAAGTTAGAAAGAAACCAAGGTTCAAAATCAAGATCGAGGGGTTCGAAACTCAACAGTACAGTGGTTTTAATTTCATCAAATTCAGTTCAGTTCAGTTCTATTGAAACTTTAGTGGAGAGATAGTAGAAGGATATAAATTCAAGGAGGTGAAATCAAATCCTAATCTTGATGAAGTAGAAATTGTGGTCGTAATGAAGTTCCAAGGAGGGGAAGAGAAAAGAGAAACAGTAGGGAAATTAACAAATTGTCCAAAGTTCCGGATCTATAAATGTCCAATATTCAAGTATCCAAATGTCAAAATGTCCAATTTCCAAGTGTCCAAAGGTAACCCAATATATCCAGAAATGTCCAAAAAAGAAAAAAGGGATGAAAAAATTAATCCACAAATAGGAGGTTGATAAGAAAGAGGAAAAAAATTAATCCACAGGTAAGAAGAAAAAGAAAACAAAAATATGTATATATATATAAAAAATAAGCAAAAATAAGCAAACTTTATTTATTTAGTATTAGGGGAAAAAAAGTAAATATTGGGAAAAATTGAGGGGAAAAAGGTATGGAAAAGGAGGGTAAATGGCAAGTGGGGAAATGGGATCAGGGTATTCCGGTTGCTGTTTCAGTTCTTATCTGCTTTACTTCTTTCCAAATAGTCAGGGTGTTGTTTCGAAGACAAATAAAAAGATATTATTTTCTATGGGGGGGGTTTAAACTTTCTCCTACCTTCAAAGCACGTTACTTAAACCTTCTCTCCTTGCGAGATTTAAAGTGTAGTCGATAAAGCTGGGGCGAATCGGACCCACAAACAGACAGAGCGGAAAATCGTTCTAAAAACCCTCAAATAATTTCCGCCAAGTCACCGTCGCCATCTTTGCCAAGAGAGTGTAAAAATCGCAAATTGAAGTCGCCGCCTCACGTTGTACTTCAGGCTCAAAATGAGCCGGAAAGGCGATTTTCGCAAGAAGAAATCCAACACGTATACCTCAGATCCAAAAACCGTCCTTAATCCTTCTGCAGCAAGCAATAACACCCCCAAAGGTATTTGTCGTTTCCGCGGCTTCCAAAATAAAGCAGAGCGCAGCGCTTCCGGATCAGCGAAAAAAGCTGATCTCTTTGGTTGACGATTCGGGGGATCACCTGTTCCCAGGGGGGGATCCGCCGAACACCCCCGGATGCACGAGAACTTCCCCTCAAAGACCTTGGGCTCTACGGGTCCGCGGTTGCCCGATAGGACAATCAGTCAACGCAAAAGGCCAGATGTAACCCGGAGAACCGGGGAACACACAGCAACAGCACCGCACCACAACCGGAAGTCAGATAATTACTTAACTGCCCTGAGAGGAATACCATGTCAAGAGTGTGCCCGCTCTCATGGGTTGGGCCTTGAACTACTTGGGTCAAGTCCATGGTTGCCATAGTGGTCATGAACTCCTGTGCCAACCCAGAGGGTTCACCAAGTGATGGTAGATTAAAATCCGCCAAAACAATAAGTCTGGGGACTCCACCACCTGCCCGGCTACCTCCTCAAGTAGCGCAGGCAGGGCTGCTGACACGCAGCTGGGAGGCAGGTGCGTGAGCAATGTCCACCTGTACAACCTCATAAGAAGGGACTCACACGCAGATAAAGGGCTACAACCTCTTCAAGAAAAACAGGTTAAACAAGAAAGGAGGAGGAGTTGCACTTTACATAAAAGACCACTACACTGCCACAGAACTATATCCAACGAAAGATGATAACCCCTTAGAAATCATATGGGTTAGAATAAAAGAAAAGAAGTGCAACACTACAATTGGAGTATACTACAGACCACCAAACCAACAGATACAATGGACAACCTCTTTACAAGCCAACTAACAGAAATGTGCAATAAGTACAGCACAACAATAATGGGAGACTTTAACTACCCTGACATTAACTGGAAAACAAACTCAGCACCAAGTGGAAAGTCTGATAGATTTCTCACCAGTCTCGCAGATAACTTTCTAACCTAAAAGGTGGAACCAGAGGGACTGCAATACTCGACCTAATAATAACAAACAGGGAAGAAATGATAGAGGGAATTGAAGAACAACGGACACTGGGTGAGAGTGACCATGTCATCCTCAAATTCAACATATTACATACACCAACTGATGTACCCAACACCACTAGAGTCCCAGACTTCAGAAAAGCGGACTTTAACAAGCTCAGAGCGAACCTGGAAAAAAAACCCTGGAAGGAACTTCTAAAGGGTAAAACCACACAGGAAGCCTGGGAGGCACTAAAAAACAATATCATAGATGCCCAAAACAATACAATCCCCATGAAAAAGAAAAAAAAGGAAAACCAAAATGAAACCAGCTTGGCTAAACAAAGAACTCGCAGACAACATAAAAGAAAAAAGAGCCAAATACAAAAAATGGATAGAAGGACTCATAACCAAAGCGGAATATCAGCAAACAGCCAAAACCTGCAAACAAAATATAAAAACAGCAAAGGCCCAACACGAACAATACCTTGCAACAAAAGTCAAAGACAACAAAAAAAGTTTCTTCCAGCACATAAACAATAAGAAGAAAATCAAGGAAACAATCACTACACTAAAAAACGAAGATGGTAATGAAATCACAGACAACAGAGACAAAGCACACCTGCTCAACGCCTACTTTACATCAGTGTTCACACAAAACGAGACCACCTACCAACCAACCTGCAAGTCTGCAACTAACAGCCCCGAAACTGAACTCAACATAGACAAAAACACGATAAGGGACTACTTGTGGGAGCTCAATGAGTACAAATCACCAGGGCCAGACGGACTTCACCCCAGAGTCCTAAAAGAACTGGCAGACACCATCGCGGAACCACTTCTCCTCATCTATCAAAAATCCTGGACCACTGGAGACTTTCCGGAAGACTGGAAATGAGCTGACATAGTCCCCATCCACAAAAAAGGTAAAAAGACTAATCCAGGCAACTACAGACCAATCAGTCTGACTTCTATACCTGGAAAAATAGTGGAGAAAATAATTAAAAATCAACTTTGCCACTGCCTAGAAACAAACAACATTATATCCAACAGCCAGCACGGGTTTGTCAGAAACAAATCATGCCAAAACAACCTCATATCATTTTTCAACACCATAACCAAATCATATACATGGATTTCAGTAAATGGGGGGGGGGGGGAAGAAGGGGGTACATAAAATCAAAAGGGTAGGGGTATTTGTTACATGATATTACATTTCAAAGTGTATATCTTATATTGTAACACAATGCATTAGACCTCATATACTTGGACTTCAGCAAAGCTTTTGATAAAGTTGACCACAATCTCCTAATCCACAAATTAGAAAAAAAATGGGTTAGGTTACAACACATGCAGATGGATAAACAGTTGGCTGTCCAACCGTATGCAACAGGTTGTCCTCCACGGTTCCAAATCTACTTGGAAGAAGGTAGGCAGTGGGATACCACAGGGTTTCGTCCTGGGCCCTGTACTCTTCAATATTTTCATTAATGACCTGGAAGTGGGAGTAGAAGGGGAACTAATCAAATTTGCAGACAACACCAAGCTGGCAGGGGTAGCCAACACCCTAGGGGACAGGCTCAAAATACAGAAAGATCTAGACAGATTAACACTATGGGCCCACACTAACAACATGATGTTCAACATCGACAAGAACAAAGTCCTTCACCTTGGTAAAAAAAAAAACCTAGACACACATGCAGCCTGGGAAAAAACCCACTTAGCAGCAATAACTGCGAAAGAGATCTTGGAGTCTTGGTGGATAATCAACTAAACATGAGCCAGCAATGTGCAGCAGCGGCCAAAAAAGCCAACACCATCCTAAGCTGCATCAACAGAGGGATACACTCCAAGACCAGGGAAGTATTAATACCACTCTACTACGCCCTGGTCAGACCACATCTGGAGTATTGCATCCAGTTCTGGTCACCACACTTCAAAAGACACATTGAAACTCTGGAGAAGGTGCAGAAAAGAGCAACCAAAATGATTAGGGGACTTGAAACCAAAACTTACGAAGAGAGATTGTGGGAACTGGGCATGGATAGCCTTGAGAAAAGAAGGACCAGAGGGGACATGATAGCTGTATATAGGTATATGAGGGGTTGCCACAGAGAGGAGGGGGTCACTCTATTCTCCAGAGCACCAGAGGGCCGAACGAGGAACAACGGCTGGAAGCTGACCAAGGAGAGATTCAACCTAGAAGTAAGGAAGAACTTCCTGACGGTCAGAGCGATCAACCATTGGAACAACCTGCCTGCGGAGGTTGTGAACTCCCCAACTCTGGACACTTTCAAGAGGAGATTGGACTGCCACTTGGCTGGGGTGCTCTGGGATTTCTGCTCAGGCAGGGGGTTGAATTTGATGACCTGCATGGTCCCTTTCAACTCTAACAATAAACTAAACTACAACCCACAATCTCAGTGGCAGCGAGCCTATGCAGCTTGATGGTCTTCCTGGCTATAATTGCCACTCCTTCCCCCCTTCCGTGGGGTCGCGGCTGATGCCAGACCTGAAACCCACCTGGTCACATTTTTGAGAGAGGATCTCCTCCCTCTGGGCCCAGCCAGATCTCAGTCACACATGCCAGGTCTGCCTCCTCCTCCAAGAGTAAATCCTGGATGAGGGAAGCTTTATTTGCAGCAGACCTGGCATTTAGCAGCAACAACCTTAGCCCAGGGTCCGGATTTCACTTGTCACCACTTCTCCAGATTGAGTTCATGGGGCTGGAACAAGAGACCACTTTTTTCCCCTTTTTTTTAAGAAATAAAGTTTGTTATATAACAAGGGGTAAACGGGGGGGGGGAGGAAAGAAGGGGGTACATAAAATCAAAAGGGTAGGGGTCTTTGTTACATGATATTACATTTCAAAGTGTATATCTTATATTGTAACAAAAATTCACTGTTTTGATCGTTCGTATTTGTATCTTATTACTACCAATAGTCCAAGCAGCTGTCCCTTTTCCCCTGAGAGTGGCCTACCACATATCTCCCGCCATATCTGCCTCTCCCCAGCAAGACCAGAATATTTCGGCCCTCTTCCACCCCAGAGATAGGCTCCCCCACTTCTCCTGCCTTCAAGCCGCCAGGTAAACTGACCCGTTCATCTCATTCATTTCACAAATTCAAAAACTTTCAATCAAATTCATTCATCCAATATTACAAACAGTCATTCTTAGGTTAATGAATTACCTAAAAATACAGTAATAAAATATATATTGAATATTATACCACACTAAAACTCTCCACTCAATCTATCTACAGTATCTATTTCGTTCATACATATTCTTTCCAATTTAATTAAAAAATCCTATAAATTGATTAATTAAGAAAACATTTACCCCTCCTTAAAACAAGAAAGTTAGACATAAATAAATTAAGAACAAGACTCTCAGGTATTAAAACGGGTGCTAAAGGTGCTAATTTTTTTCAATGCTACTGAAGATGTTAAAAATATGTTAAAAAATGGAATATTAAGAAATAGAAACTTCAGTCCTTCAAGGAATGTCCACAGATATTGTCTTTCTCTTGAAGCTTTATTTCCTCCTCCTCTTAAGGTTTTAAAGGTGGAAATTTACTGAGGGGAAGCAAAATTGTCAAGGACATCATCTTTCTGGTCCATAAACCACAACCACCCCCTATAGTTAAAATCCTACTGGGGAGGTGGTTAACATAGTAAGAAGTTCCCAAAGGACTCCCGGTGTAGACTAGATGGGGGGGGGGTAATTGTTTCTGCACTGCCCTCCTCCACGCTGGCTGTTCTCACCAGCCAATGGTCCCATATCAGTCTGTCTTCAGTATTCCAACATTCAACAGTTTCCCAATGCCAGACACATTCAGTCACTCTTTCCCATAGAAATCAATGTGAAAGCAAATAATGAGTGCAAACCCATTAGGAAAGAAACAAAAGCTCAGAATTTGGGTGGGAGGAGGAAGAGGAAGAAGAAGAGGAGGACCGTCGCTGCTGAAGGGAATGAAAAAAATCCAAAACTTTAAGGCTTAAAAAAAAGAGGGACTCTGAGGCGGCGAGGAGGAGCATGCATCTCCCATACACCTGATGCGAGGATGCCTCCCATACACTGTGCCAGAGAGAGAAACCCAGGAGGGCAAGAGGGGGGAACCTCCCGCTCCTTTGATTGAAAGGCGGCCGCTGCTGCCGCTGCTACCTGCTTCCTCTTCCTTCCCATGCTAAAAGAATGCTTCCCATGCTTCCTTCGCCTCTCCTCTTGCTCGCTTTGTATCCGGCGCCTTTCCTTCACTGTGGTGACTCCTCGGTTTGGCTGAAGCCGAGTTGTTCAGCCGAGGCAAAGCGCTTCCTTTTGCCTTTCTGCACCTAGACACTCCGGGAGGCAACCTCGTGCCGGGTGCGAGGGAGTCACCACAGCAAAGTGGTTTATTCACTTTCCAAGCGCCCAAAGAAAGGAAAATGCTATGTTTGCTATGGACTGCCAAAGCCCCCTTAAGTACCACTGAAAGGCTCCTCTGGCAGCCCAGAAAAGCCTGAGATGGCCGGGATTAAAGGGAGAATGGCAGGAAACTGGCCAGGCCTTTATGCCCCTCTCAAATTTTCTGGGAAATTTTTCTGGGTTCGGGTTCTTATATAGAAAATGATTCTTGAGAAGAGGCAAAAAAATATTGAACACCCGGTTCTTATCTAGAAAAGTTCTTAAATACAGGCATTCTTAAGTAGAGGTACCATTGTATATTGATACTAGCACTAATAAAAATGGGAGAAGATGTGAGCAGAGGCAAGGGATTTGGCAGACTAAATAAGAAATTAAAATTGAAAAGAAAGGAACAGAATAGAATAGAATAGAATTTTTATTGGCCAAGTGTGATTGGACACACAAAGAATTTGTCTTGGTGCATATGCTCCAAGCGTACATAAAATAAAATATACATTTGTCAAGAATCATGTGGTACAACACTTAATGATTGTCATAGGGGGGTCAAATAAGCAATGAAGAAGCAATATTAATAAAAATCTTAGGATATAAGCAACAAGTTACAGTCATACAGTCAACATGGGAGGAAGTGGGTGATAGGAATGATGAGAAAAACTAGTAGAAAGTCTAACAGTGTTGAGGGAATTATTTGTTTAGTAGAGTGATGGCGTTCAGAAAAAAACTGTTCTTGTGTCTAGTTGTCTTGGTGTGCAGTGCTCTGTAGCGACATTTTGAGGGTAGGAGTTGAAACAATTTGTGTCCAGGATGTGAGGGGTCAGTAAATATTTTCCCCACCCTCGTGCAGTATACAGGTCCTCAATGGAAGGCAGATTGGCAGCAATTGTTTTTTCTGCAGTTCTGATTATCCTCTGAAGTCTGTGTTGGTCCTGTTGGGTTGCAGCACCAAAGCAGACAGTTATAGAGGTGCAGATGACAGACTCAATTCTCTGCAGAACTCAGATTCTCTGTAGAACTCAGATTCCTCTGTAGAACTGCATCAGCAGCTCCTTGGGCAGTTTGAGTTTCCTGAGCTGGCGCAGAAAGAACATTCTTTGTTGTGCTTTTTTGATGATGTTTTTGATGTTATGTGACCATTTTAGGTCTTGAGATATGATAGAACCTAGAAATTTGAAGGTCTCTACTGTTGATACTGTGTTGTCTAGTATTGTGAGAGGTGGAAGGGTGGAAGCGTTTCTTTTAAAGTCTACCACCATTTCTACAGTTTTGAGTGTTCTGGTCACACCACAAGGATAGTTGTTCAACTTCCTGTCTGTATGCGGATTCATCATTGTCTCGAATGAGTCCGATCACTGTTGTATCATCTGCAAACTTCAGTAGTTTAACAGATGGATCGTTTGAGATGCAGTCATTAGTGTATAGAGAGAAGAGAAGTGGTGAGAGTACACAGCCTTGGAGGGCACCTGTGCTAATTGTACATATATCTGATGTGATTTTTCCTAGCTTCACCTGCTACTTCCTGTCTGTTAGGAAGCTTGTGATCCACTTACAAGTGTGTTCAGGTACCGCTAGCTGATTCAGTTTGGTTAAGAGAATGTCCGGTACGATGGTATTGAATGCTGAACTGAAGTCCACAAAGAGGACCCTAGCGTAGGTCATTGGAGATTCAAGATGTTGAAGGATGTAGTGTAGAGCCATATTAACAGCATCATCTGTTGATCTATTTGCTCGGTATGCAAATTGCAGGGGGTCTAACAGTGGATCCGTGATGGTTTTCAAGTGAAACATCACTAGCCTTTCAGAGGTATTCATAACTACAGATGTTAGAGCAATTGGTCTGTAGTCATTCAGTTCCTTGATGGAGGGCTTCTTCGGCACTGGGATGATAGTCGAACATTTGAAGCAGGAAGGAACATAGCACAACTCTAGTGATTTATTGAAGATTTGGGTGAAAAATGGAGGGTTGTGATTTGTAAAGATTGGCTACTTAAAGAGAGGAAGAAAGAAGATGGGAAAGTGAATAAAAAGGTAGTACAAAAAGACAAAAAAGAAAATTACTAATTTTTAACAAAGTTGTAAACAAGGGGATCAGCAGTTTGAAAAGAGTTGACTAGTTTTCATTATTCTTTGATAGTAATTTTTAGAAATAGTTTTAATTTGTATTAAGTATTAGTATTACGTATTAAGTCCAGTAAACTTATTAAACATATATATATAAATTGATTTGTATGATTATTATAAATGAAATCCATTAATGAGATATAAAATAACATATGGATAAGTATTAATAATGGTTATAAGACATATTGACCAATAAGAGAGATGGGAAAGAATTGAAATCTATTTGTTTTATTAGTTTCTAGTTTTAATAATAGATAAGGTGTTTTAGTTCTTTAGAAAAATGTATAAGGGAGGAGGGAGGCACTACGGCTTAGCATTTAAGATGTTAGAGATATTGGGGTTATTAAATACGGAAAGGAATATTAATGGTGAATTTAATTAGAAGATGTTTGATTAAACTGGATGACAAAATTAGAAGTTGGCTGTGAAGAAAAATTATTTATGCTGAGATTAAATATGAACTAAGAATTTTTTGTGATTATATATGATGTTGTTATGCCGGGCTATTGGCAATTAGCCCCCAGTGAGTTCGGAATAAGTTTCAAACACACACAGTCAAAAAGGAATAAACCAGTCTTGAAACACAAGCTCCAAGAGGATTCAAATTACTCTCACCCGAAAGTCCTTGGATGCGGAAGCGTGATAAAAGCAAAGGAGTAGATAAGACAGCTGTAAATCCACACAGCCACACATGCCAAAAGTCCTCAAAAGTTCTTTAACCATGAAATATCCAATGTTCACTAAAAGTCCTTGAATACTATGAGCTCTCCACGCTGTAGTCTCTTTCCCAAATGGATAAAGCCCCACAGCCCACGCTTCCCAATGCCCATATTTATCACAAACTCATTAACATAATTACCCCTTGAACAGGTGTGCTCACTTATCTTCTGAGATGCCTGCACAACTGTTCCCTTTGTGCCACAAGCCTGCACACACGGGCATCCACAAGTGGGTCCTTCTCCGATTCTGATGACTCACTAATTGGAGCACTGACTGGTGGGCTGGCTGCACCCATCTCCCTGTCTGTTTCCTCTCCCCCACTGTCTGTCTCTGACTGTGAGCCAACTTCAGTGTCTGATTCCACTGGCAACAAAAGAGGTCTCTGATAAACCGAGGATTCCCATAAATCAAAAATATAAATAATTTCATTTAATAATTGACTGATCAATGTCATGGTCAATGTACTGTATATACAGAATTTGTACTTATATGGAAGATTCAGAATCTTCTAGAATTGCAGCAGGAAATTTGGTCTCACATGCTTGTTATCTCATGGACATAGCTTCCACTGTTCCCTTAGCAATTTCCCAATAGCATTGGAGAGTTTTCTCCAATTTCTTTTTTTTTACCCTGTAGCCTGTTTTGTCATTAATAGAGCTTTTGTTCTTTTTTTCAATTTCCTTGCAAAAAGAAGAACAGGTCATTTTTCTTTTTTCTTTTATGTTTATGAGTGAGAAATTGTGAAACCACAACCACTCTCCCAAGCCTGGCTTGGTCTGATATTCCTGTTGACCATTATGTGTTAGGAGCTGAAGGCACAGATGATCAAATATAAGTGAATGATAGTGTAAACAAGCCATTATTTCAAAACAATTGTTCAGAATTTGAAATTCTAAATATGAAGCAGTTTGTCTTGACAATGTTCTGAGACCAGACTCGAGGGGGATGGGACTTTTTGCCTCCGCCAGTTGGATGAAGCTCTTTCCTCCGCAGCAGCTGATCGGCCGCTGCCTTCTCTCCCTCGCCCAAAGGCCCCTAGATGTCCGCCCCAGCCCTTGGGTCACAAAAATCCAAATTCAGCCACAGCCTTTTGGTCACATGGGACACTTCGCCACCATCCAATCAGAACGGTTGTTACAAAATGCTACTATTGGAAGGAAAGAATGGGACAGTTTGCTCTTTCATACACACACACACCAGTTGAATGATAGAGAGGGAAGGGACCTCAGTGGCCATCTAGTCTGACCCCTCTTCTCATTCAGGAGACTTACAGAATGATAGAGATGGAAGGGGCCACAGTGGCCATCTAGTCTGACTCCCATACTCATTCAGGAAACTTACGGAATGATAGAGAGGGGACCTCAGTGGCCATCTAGTCTGACCCCTCCCCTCATTCAGGAGACTTACAGAATGATAGAGATGGAAGGGGCCACAGTGGCCATCTAGTCTGACCCCTCTTCTCATTCAGAAGACTTAATGATAGAGGGATGGAACCTCAGTGGCCATCTAGTCTGACCCCTCTTCTCATTCAGGAGACTTAATAATAGAGACGGAAGGAATCTCAATGGCCATCTAGTCTGACCCCTCTTCTCATTCAGGAGACTTGCAGAATGATAGAAATGGAAGGGACTTCAGTGGCCTTCTGGTCTGACCCCTCTTCTCATTCAGAAGACTTAATGATAGAGGGATGGAACCTCAGTGGCCATCTAGTCTGACCCCTCTTTTCATTCAGGAGACTTGCAGAATGATAGAGAGGGAAGGGACCTCAGTGGCCATCTAGTCTGACCCATCTTCTCATTCAGGAGACTTACAGAATGATAGAGATGGAAGGGGCCACAATGGCCATCTAGTTTTACCTGAACCCCCTTCTTATTCAGGAGACTTACAGAATGATAGAGAGGGAAGGGACCTTGGTGGCCATCTAGTCTGACCTAAACCCCCTTCTCATTCAGTAGACTTACAGAATGATAGAGAGGGAAGGGGCCACAGTGGCCATCTAGTTTGAACCCCCTTCTCATTCAGGAGACTTACAGAATGATAGAGAGGGAAGGGACCTTGGTGGCCATCTAGTCTGACCTAAACCCCCTTCTCATTCAGTAGACTTACAGAATGATAGAGAGGGAAGGGGCCACAGTGGCCATCTAGTTTGAACCCCCTTCTCATTCAGGAGACTTACAGAATGATAGAGAGGGAAGGGACCTCGATGGCCATCTAGTCTGACCCCACTTCTCATTCAAGAGACTTACAGAATGAAAGAGATGGAAGGGGCCACAGTGGCCATCTAGTATGACCTGACCCCCTTCTCATTCAGGAGACTTACAGAATGATAGAGATGGGACCTCAGTGTCCATATAGTCTGACCCCCCTTCTCATTCAGGAGACTTACAAAATGAAAGAGAGGGAATGGACCACAGTGGCCATCTAGTCTGAGCTGAACCCCCTTCTCATTCAGGAGACTTACAGAATGATAGAGAGGGAAGGGGCCACAGTGACCATCTAGTCTGACTCCCCTTCTCATTCAGGAGACTCCGGAATGATAGAGAGGGAAGGGACCTCAGTGGCCATCTAGTATGACCTGACCCCCTTCTCATTCAGGAGTCTTACAGAGTGATAGAGAGGGAAGGGGCCACAGTGGCCATCTAGTCTGACTTCTCATTCAGGAGACTTGCAGAATGATAGAAAGGGAAGGGACCTCAGTGGCCAGCTAGTCTGACCCATCTTCTCATTCAGGAGACTTACAGAATGATAGAGATGGAAGGGGCCACAATGGCCATCTAGTTTTACCTGAACCCCCTTCTTATTCAGGAGACTTACAGAATGATATAGAGAGGGAAGGGACCTTGGTGGCCATCTAGTCTGACCTAAACCCCCTTCTCATTCAGGAGCCTTACAGAATGATAGAGAGGGAAGGGGCCACAGTGGCCATCTAGTTTGAACCCCCTCATTCAGGAGACTTACAGAATGATAGAGAGGGAAGGGACCTCGATGGCCATCTAGTCTGACCCCACTTCTCATTCAAGAGACTTACAGAATGATAGAGATGGAAGGGGCCACAGTGGCCATCTAGTATGACCTGACCCCCTTCTCATTCAGGAGTCTTACAGAGTGACAGAGAGGGAAGGGGCCACAGTGGCCATCTAGTTTGACCCCCCTTCTCATTCAGCAGACTTACCGAATGATAGAGATGGAATGGACCTCGATGTCCATCTAGTCTGACCCCACTTCTCATTAAGGAGACTTGCAGAATGGTAGAGAGGGAAGGGACCTCGATGGCCATCTAGTCTGACCCCACTTCTCATTAAGGAGACTTGCAGAATGAGAGAGGGAAGGGACCTCGGTGGCCATCTACTCTGACCTGAACGCTCTTCTCATTCAGGAAACCTACAGAATGATAGAGATGGAAGGGGCCACAATGGCCATCTAGTCTGACTCCCCTTCCCATTCAGGAGACTTACGGAATGATAGAGAGGGAAGGGACCTCAGTGTCCATCTAGTCTGACCCCCCTTCTCATTCAGGAGACTTGCAGAATGGTAGAGAGGGAAGGGACCTCAGTGGCCATCTAGTCTGACCTGAACCCCCTTCTCATTCAGGAGACTTACAGAATGATAGAGAGGGAAGGGGCCACAGTGACCATCTAGTCTGACTCCCCTTCTCATTCAGGAGACTCCGGAATGATAGAGAGGGAAGGGACCTCAGTGGCCATCTAGTCTGACCTGAACCCCCTTCTCATTCAGGAGACTTACAGAATGATAGAGAGGGAAGGGGCCACAGTGACCATCTAGTCTGACTCCCCTTCTCATTCAGGAGACTCCGGAATGATATAGAGGGAAGAGGCCTCAGTGGCCATCTAGTCTAACTCCCCTTCCCATTCAGGAGACTTACGGAATGATAGAGAGGGAAGGGACCTCAGTGTCCATCTAGTATGACCCCCTCTTCTCATTCAGGAGACTTGCGGAATGATAGAGAGGGAAGGGACCTCAGTGGCCATCTAGTCTGACCCCCCTTCTCATTCAGGAGACTTGCAGAATGATAGAGAGGGAAGGGACCTCAGTGGCCATCCAGTCTGACCTGAACCCCCTTCTCATTCAGGATACTTACAGAATGATAGAGATGGAAGGGGCCACAGTGGCCATCTAGTTTGAACCCCCTTCTCATTCAGGAGACTTACAGAATGATAGAGAGGAAAGGGGACACTGTGGCCATCTAGTCTGACCCCACTTCTCATTCAAGAGACTTACAGAATGATAGAGATGGAAGGGGCCACAGTGGCCATCTAATATGACCTGACCCCCTTCTCATTCAGGAGTCTTCAGAGTGATAGAGAGGGAAGGGGCCACAGTGGCCATCTAGTCTAACTTCTCATTCAGGAGACTTGCAGAATGATAGAGAGGGAAGGGATCTCAGTGGCCATCTAGTCTGACCTGAACCCCCCTTCTCTTTCAGGAGACTTACAGAGTGATAGAGAGGGAAGGGACCTCAGTGGCCATCTAGTCTGACTTCTCATTCAGGAGACTTGCAGAATGATAGAGAGGGAAGGGATCTCAGTGGCCATCTAGTCTGACCTGAACCCCCCTTCTCTTTCAGGAGACTTACAGAGTGATAGAGAGGGAAGGGGCCACAGTGGCCATCTAGTTTGAACCCCCTTCTCATTCAGGAGACTTACAGAATGATAGAGAGAGAAGGGACCTCGATGGCCATCTAGTCTGACCCCACATCTCATTCAAGAGACTTACAGAATGATAGAGATGGAAGGGGCCACAGTGGCCATTTAGTATGACCTGACCCCCTTCTCATTCAGGAGTCTTACAGAGTGATAGAGAGGGAAGGGGCCACATTGGCCATGTAGTTTGACCCCCCCTTCTCATTCAGGAGACTTACAGAATGATAGAGATGGAAGGGACCTCAGTGTCAATCTAGTCTGACCCCCCCTTCTCATTCAGGAGACTTACAGAATGAAAGAGAGGGAAGGGACCTCAGTGTCCATCTAGTCTGAGCTGAACCCCCTTCTCATTCAGGAGACTTACAGAATGATAGAGAGGGAAGGGGCCACAGTGACCATCTAGTCTGACTCCCCTTCTCATTCAGGAGACTCCGGAATGATAGAGAGGGAAGGGACCTCAGTGGCCATCTAGTATGACCTGACCCCCTTCTCATTCAGGAGTCTTACAGAGTGATAGAGATGGAAGGGGCCTCAGTGGCCATCTAGTCTGACTTCTCATTCAGGAGACTTGCAGAATGATAGAGAGGGAAGGGACCTCAGTGGCCATCTAGTCTGACCCATCTTCTCATTCAGGAGACTTACAGAATGATAGAGATGGAAGGGGCCACAATGGCCATCTACTTTTACCTGAACCCCCTTCTTATTCAGGAGACTTACAGAATGATAGAGGGGGAAGGTACCTTGGTGGCCATCTAGTCTGACCTAAACCCCCTTCTCATTCAGGAGCCTTACAGAATGATAGAGAGGGAAGGGGCCACAGTGGCCATCTAGTTTGAACCCCCTTCTCATTCAGGAGACTTACAGAATGATAGAGAGGGAAGGGGCCACAGTGGCCACCTAGTTTGACCTGACCCCCTTCTCATTCAGGAGTCTTACAGAGTGATAGAGAGGGAAGGGGCCACAGTGGCCATGTAGTTTGACCCCCCTTCTCATTCAGGAGACTTTCAGAATGATAGAGATGGAAGGGACCTCAGTGTCCATCTAGTCTGACCCCCCCTTCTCATTCAGGAGACTTACAGAATGAAAGAGAGGGAAGGGACCTCAGTGTCCATCTAGTCTGAGCTGAACCCCCTTCTCATTCAGGAGAGTTACAGAATGAAAGAGAGGGAAGGGGCCACAGTGACCATCTAGTCTGACTCCCCTTCTCATTCAGGAGACTCCGGAATGATAGAGAGGGAAGGGACCTCAGTGGCCATCTAGTATGACCTGACCCCCTCCTCATTCAGGAGTCTTACAGAGTGATAGAGAGGGAAGGGGCCACAGTGGCCATCTAGTCTGACTTCTCATTCAGGAGACTTGCAGAATGATAGAAAGGGAAGGGACCTCAGTGGCCAGCTAGTCTGACCCATCTTCTCATTCAGGAGACTTACAGAATGATAGAGATGGAAGGGGCCACAATGGCCATCTAGTTTTACCTGAACCCCCTTCTTATTCAGGAGACTTACAGAATGATATAGAGAGGGAAGGGACCTTGGTGGCCATCTAGTCTGACCTAAACCCCCTTCTCATTCAGGAGCCTTACAGAATGATAGAGAGGGAAGGGACCTCGATGGCCATCTAGTCTGACCCCACTTCTCATTCAAGAGACTTACAGAATGAGAGAGGGAAGGGACCTCGGTGGCCATCTACTCTGACCTGAACGCTCTTCTCATTCAGGAAACCTACAGAATGATAGAGATGGAAGGGGCCACAATGGCCATCTAGTCTGACTCCCCTTCCCATTCAGGAGACTTACGGAATGATAGAGAGGGAAGGGACCTCAGTGTCCATCTAGTCTAACCCCCCTTCTCATTCAGGAGACTTGCAGAATGGTAGAGAGGGAAGGGACCTCAGTGGCCATCTAGTCTGACCTGAACCCCCTTCTCATTCAGGAGACTTACAGAATGATAGAGAGGGAAGGGGCCACAGTGACCATCTAGTCTGACTCCCCTTCTCATTCAGGAGACTCCGGAATGATAGAGAGGGAAGGGACCTCAGTGGCCATCTAGTCTGACCTGAACCCCCTTCTCATTCAGGAGACTTACAGAATGATAGAGAGGGAAGGGGCCACAGTGACCATCTAGTCTGACTCCCCTTCTCATTCAGGAGACTCCGGAATGATATAGAGGGAAGAGGCCTCAGTGGCCATCTAGTCTAACTCCCCTTCCCATTCAGGAGACTTACGGAATGATAGAGAGGGAAGGGACCTCAGTGTCCATCTAGTCTGACCCCCCTTCTCATTCAGGAGACTTGCAGAATGATAGAGAGGGAAGGGACCTCAGTGGCCATCTAGTTTGAACCCCCTTCTCATTCAGGAGACTTACAGAATGATAGAGAGGAAAGGGGACACTGTGGCCATCTAGTCTGACCCCACTTCTCATTCAAGAGACTTACAGAATGATAGAGATGGAAGGGGCCACAGTGGCCATCTAATATGACCTGACCCCCTTCTCATTCAGGAGTCTTCAGAGTGATACAGAGGGAAGGGGCCACAGTGGCCATCTAGTCTAACTTCTCATTCAGGAGACTTGCAGAATGATAGAGAGGGAAGGGATCTCAGTGGCCATCTAGTCTGACCTGAACCCCCCTTCTCTTTCAGGAGACTTACAGAGTGATAGAGAGGGAAGGGGCCACAGTGGCCATCTAGTTTGAACCCCCTTCTCATTCAGGAGACTTACAGAATGATAGAGAGAGAAGGGACCTCGATGGCCATCTAGTCTGACCCCACATCTCATTCAAGAGACTTACAGAATGATAGAGATGGAAGGGGCCACAGTGGCCATTTAGTATGACCTGACCCCCTTCTCATTCAGGAGTCTTACAGAGTGATAGAGAGGGAAGGGGCCACATTGGCCATGTAGTTTGACCCCCCTTCTCATTCAGGAGACTTACAGAATGATAGAGATGGAAGGGACCTCAGTGTCCATCTAGTCTGACCCCCCCTTCTCATTCAGGAGACTTACAGAATGAAAGAGAGGGAAGGGACCTCAGTGTCCATCTAGTCTGAGCTGAACCCCCTTCTCATTCAGGAGACTTACAGAATGATAGAGAGGGAAGGGGCCACAGTGACCATCTAGTCTGACTCCCCTTCTCATTCAGGAGACTCCGGAATGATAGAGAGGGAAGGGACCTCAGTGGCCATCTAGTATGACCTGACCCCCTTCTCATTCAGGAGTCTTACAGAGTGATAGAGATGGAAGGGGCCTCAGTGGCCATCTAGTCTGACTTCTCATTCAGGAGACTTGCAGAATGATAGAGAGGGAAGGGACCTCAGTGGCCATCTAGTCTGACCCATCTTCTCATTCAGGAGACTTACAGAATGATAGAGATGGAAGGGGCCACAATGGCCATCTACTTTTACCTGAACCCCCTTCTTATTCAGGAGACTTACAGAATGATAGAGGGGGAAGGTACCTTGGTGGCCATCTAGTCTGACCTAAACCCCCTTCTCATTCAGGAGCCTTACAGAATGATAGAGAGGGTAGGGTCCACAGTGGCCATCTAGTTTGAACCCCCTTCTCATTCAGGAGAGTTACAGAATGAAAGAGAGGGAAGGGGCCACAGTGACCATCTAGTCTGACTCCCCTTCTCATTCAGGAGACTCCGGAATGATAGAGAGGGAAGGGACCTCAGTGGCCATCTAGTATGACCTGACCCCCTCCTCATTCAGGAGTCTTACAGAGTGATAGAGAGGGAAGGGGCCACAGTGGCCATCTAGTCTGACTTCTCATTCAGGAGACTTGCAGAATGATAGAAAGGGAAGGGACCTCAGTGGCCAGCTAGTCTGACCCATCTTCTCATTCAGGAGACTTACAGAATGATAGAGATGGAAGGGGCCACAATGGCCATCTAGTTTTACCTGAACCCCCTTCTTATTCAGGAGACTTACAGAATGATATAGAGAGGGAAGGGACCTTGGTGGCCATCTAGTCTGACCTAAACCCCCTTCTCATTCAGGAGCCTTACAGAATGATAGAGAGGGAAGGGACCTCGATGGCCATCTAGTCTGACCCCACTTCTCATTCAAGAGACTTACAGAATGAGAGAGGGAAGGGACCTCGGTGGCCATCTACTCTGACCTGAACGCTCTTCTCATTCAGGAAACCTACAGAATGATAGAGATGGAAGGGGCCACAATGGCCATCTAGTCTGACTCCCCTTCCCATTCAGGAGACTTACGGAATGATAGAGAGGGAAGGGACCTCAGTGTCCATCTAGTCTAACCCCCCTTCTCATTCAGGAGACTTGCAGAATGGTAGAGAGGGAAGGGACCTCAGTGGCCATCTAGTCTGACCTGAACCCCCTTCTCATTCAGGAGACTTACAGAATGATAGAGAGGGAAGGGGCCACAGTGACCATCTAGTCTGACTCCCCTTCTCATTCAGGAGACTCCGGAATGATAGAGAGGGAAGGGACCTCAGTGGCCATCTAGTCTGACCTGAACCCCCTTCTCATTCAGGAGACTTACAGAATGATAGAGAGGGAAGGGGCCACAGTGACCATCTAGTCTGACTCCCCTTCTCATTCAGGAGACTCCGGAATGATATAGAGGGAAGAGGCCTCAGTGGCCATCTAGTCTAACTCCCCTTCCCATTCAGGAGACTTACGGAATGATAGAGAGGGAAGGGACCTCAGTGTCCATCTAGTCTGACCCCCCTTCTCATTCAGGAGACTTGCAGAATGATAGAGAGGGAAGGGACCTCAGTGGCCATCTAGTTTGAACCCCCTTCTCATTCAGGAGACTTACAGAATGATAGAGAGGAAAGGGGACACTGTGGCCATCTAGTCTGACCCCACTTCTCATTCAAGAGACTTACAGAATGATAGAGATGGAAGGGGCCACAGTGGCCATCTAATATGACCTGACCCCCTTCTCATTCAGGAGTCTTCAGAGTGATACAGAGGGAAGGGGCCACAGTGGCCATCTAGTCTAACTTCTCATTCAGGAGACTTGCAGAATGATAGAGAGGGAAGGGATCTCAGTGGCCATCTAGTCTGACCTGAACCCCCCTTCTCTTTCAGGAGACTTACAGAGTGATAGAGAGGGAAGGGGCCACAGTGGCCATCTAGTTTGAACCCCCTTCTCATTCAGGAGACTTACAGAATGATAGAGAGAGAAGGGACCTCGATGGCCATCTAGTCTGACCCCACATCTCATTCAAGAGACTTACAGAATGATAGAGATGGAAGGGGCCACAGTGGCCATTTAGTATGACCTGACCCCCTTCTCATTCAGGAGTCTTACAGAGTGATAGAGAGGGAAGGGGCCACATTGGCCATGTAGTTTGACCCCCCTTCTCATTCAGGAGACTTACAGAATGATAGAGATGGAAGGGACCTCAGTGTCCATCTAGTCTGACCCCCCCTTCTCATTCAGGAGACTTACAGAATGAAAGAGAGGGAAGGGACCTCAGTGTCCATCTAGTCTGAGCTGAACCCCCTTCTCATTCAGGAGACTTACAGAATGATAGAGAGGGAAGGGGCCACAGTGACCATCTAGTCTGACTCCCCTTCTCATTCAGGAGACTCCGGAATGATAGAGAGGGAAGGGACCTCAGTGGCCATCTAGTATGACCTGACCCCCTTCTCATTCAGGAGTCTTACAGAGTGATAGAGATGGAATGGGCCTCAGTGGCCATCTAGTCTGACTTCTCATTCAGGAGACTTGCAGAATGATAGAGAGGGAAGGGACCTCAGTGGCCATCTAGTCTGACCCATCTTCTCATTCAGGAGACTTACAGAATGATAGAGATGGAAGGGGCCACAATGGCCATCTACTTTTACCTGAACCCCCTTCTTATTCAGGAGACTTACAGAATGATAGAGGGGGAAGGTACCTTGGTGGCCATCTAGTCTGACCTAAACCCCCTTCTCATTCAGGAGCCTTACAGAATGATAGAGAGGGTAGGGTCCACAGTGGCCATCTAGTTTGAACCCCCTTCTCATTCAGGAGACTTACAGAATGATAGAGAGGGAAGGGGCCACAGTGGCCATCTAGTTTGACCTGACCCCCTTCTCATTCAGGAGTCTTACAGAGTGATAGAGAGGGAAGGGGCCACAGTGGCCATGTAGTTTGACCCCCCTTCTCATTCAGGAGACTTTCAGAATGATAGAGATGGAAGGGACCTCAGTGTCCATCTAGTCTGACCCCCCCTTCTCATTCAGGAGACTTACAGAATGAAAGAGAGGGAAGGGACCTCAGTGTCCATCTAGTCTGAGCTGAACCCCCTTCTCATTCAGGAGACTTACAGAATGAAAGAGAGGGAATGGACCACAGTGGCCATCTAGTCTGAGCTGAACCCCCTTCTCATTCAGGAGACTTACAGAATGATAGAGAGGGAAGGGGCCACAGTGACCATCTAGTCTGACTCCCCTTCTCATTCAGGAGACTCCGGAATGATAGAGAGGGAAGGGACCTCAGTGGCCATCTAGTATGACCTGACCCCCTTCTCATTCAGGAGTCTTACAGAGTGATAGAGAGGGAAGGGGCCACAGTGGCCATCTAGTCTGACTTCTCATTCAGGAGACTTGCAGAATGATAGAAAGGGAAGGGACCTCAGTGGCCAGCTAGTCTGACCCATCTTCTCATTCAGGAGACTTACAGAATGATAGAGATGGAAGGGGCCACAATGGCCATCTAGTTTTACCTGAACCCCCTTCTTATTCAGGAGACTTACAGAATGATATAGAGAGGGAAGGGACCTTGGTGGCCATCTAGTCTGACCTAAACCCCCTTCTCATTCAGGAGCCTTACAGAATGATAGAGAGGGAAGGGGCCACAGTGGCCATCTAGTTTGAACCCCCTTCTCATTCAGGAGACTTACAGAATGATAGAGAGGGAAGGGACCTCGATGGCCATCTAGTCTGACCCCACTTCTCATTCAAGAGACTTACAGAATGATAGAGATGGTAGGGGCCACACTGGCCATCTAGTATGACCTGACCCCCTTCTCATTCAGGAGTCTTACAGAGTGACAGAGAGGGAAGGGGCCACAGTGGCCATCTAGTTTGACCCCCCTTCTCATTCAGCAGACTTACCGAATGATAGACATGGAATGGACCTCGATGTCCATCTAGTCTGACCCCACTTCTCATTAAGGAGACTTGCAGAATGGTAGAGAGGGAAGGGACCTCGATGGCCATCTAGTCTGACCCCACTTCTCATTCAAGAGACTTACAGAATGAGAGAGGGAAGGGACCTCGGTGGCCATCTACTCTGACCTGAACGCTCTTCTCATTCAGGAAACCTACAGAATGATAGAGATGGAAGGGGCCACAATGGCCATCTAGTCTGACTTCCCTTCCCATTCAGGAGACTTACGGAATGATAGAGAGGGAAGGGACCTCAGTGTCCATCTAGTCTGACCCCCCTTCTCATTCAGGAGACTTGCAGAATGGTAGAGAGGGAAGGGACCTCAGTGGCCATCTAGTCTGACCTGAACCCCCTTCTCATTCAGGAGACTTACAGAATGATAGAGAGGGAAGGGGCCACAGTGACCATCTAGTCTGACTCCCCTTCTCATTCAGGAGACTCCGGAATGATAGAGAGGGAAGGGACCTCAGTGGCCATCTAGTCTGACCTGAACCCCCTTCTCATTCAGGAGACTTACAGAATGATAGAGAGGGAAGGGGCCACAGTGACCATCTAGTCTGACTCCCCTTCTCATTCAGGAGACTCCGGAATGATATAGAGGGAAGAGGCCTCAGTGGCCATCTAGTCTAACTCCCCTTCCCATTCAGGAGACTTACGGAATGATAGAGAGGGAAGGGACCTCAGTGTCCATCTAGTCTGACCCCCCTTCTCATTCAGGAGACTTGCAGAATGATAGAGAGGGAAGGGACCTCAGTGGCCATCTAGTCTGACCTGAACCCCCTTCTCATTCAGGAGACTTACAGAATGATAGAAATGGAAGGGGCCACAGTGGCCATCTAGTCTGACTCCCCTTCTCATTCAGGAGATTTACGGAATGATATAAAGGGAAGGGACCTCAGTGGCCATCTAGTATGACCCCCTCTTCTCATTCAGGAGACTTGCGGAATGATAGAGAGGGAAGGGACCTCAGTGGCCATCTAGTCTGACCCCCCTTCTCATTCAGGAGACTTGCAGAATGATAGAGAGGGAAGGGACCTCAGTGGCCATCCAGTCTGACCTGAACCCCCTTCTCATTCAGGATACTTACAGAATGATAGAGATGGAAGGGGCCACAGTGGCCATCTAGTTTGAACCCCCTTCTCATTCAGGAGACTTACAGAATGATAGAGAGGAAAGGGGACACTGTGGCCATCTAGTCTGACCCCACTTCTCATTCAAGAGACTTACAGAATGATAGAGATGGAAGGGGCCACAGTGGCCATCTAATATGACCTGACCCCCTTCTCATTCAGGAGTCTTCAGAGTGATAGAGAGGGAAGGGGCCACAGTGGCCATCTAGTCTAACTTCTCATTCAGGAGACTTGCAGAATGATAGAGAGGGAAGGGATCTCAGTGGCCATCTAGTCTGACCTGAACCCCCCTTCTCTTTCAGGAGACTTACAGAGTGATAGAGAGGGAAGGGACCTCAGTGGCCATCTAGTCTGACTTCTCATTCAGGAGACTTGCAGAATGATAGAGAGGGAAGGGATCTCAGTGGCCATCTAGTCTGACCTGAACCCCCCTTCTCTTTCAGGAGACTTACAGAGTGATAGAGAGGGAAGGGGCCACAGTGGCCATCTAGTTTGAACCCCCTTCTCATTCAGGAGACTTACAGAATGATAGAGAGAGAAGGGACCTCGATGGCCATCTAGTCTGACCCCACATCTCATTCAAGAGACTTACAGAATGATAGAGATGGAAGGGGCCACAGTGGCCATTTAGTATGACCTGACCCCCTTCTCATTCAGGAGTCTTACAGAGTGATACAGAGGGAAGGGGCCACATTGGCCATGTAGTTTGACCCCCCTTCTCATTCAGGAGACTTACAGAATGATAGAGATGGAAGGGACCTCAGTGTCCATCTAGTCTGACCCCCCCTTCTCATTCAGGAGACTTACAGAATGAAAGAGAGGGAAGGGACCTCAGTGTCCATCTAGTCTGAGCTGAACCCCCTTCTCATTCAGGAGACTTACAGAGAGGGAAGGGGCCACAGTGACCATCTAGTCTGACTCCCCTTCTCATTCAGGAGACTCCGGAATGATAGAGAGGGAAGGGACCTCAGTGGCCATCTAGTATGACCTGACCCCCTTCTCATTCAGGAGTCTTACAGAGTGATAGAGATGGAAGGGGCCTCAGTGGCCATCTAGTCTGACTTCTCATTCAGGAGACTTGCAGAATGATAGAGAGGGAAGGGACCTCAGTGGCCATCTAGTCTGACCCATCTTCTCATTCAGGAGACTTACAGAATGATAGAGATGGAAGGGGCCACAATGGCCATCTACTTTTACCTGAACCCCCTTCTTATTCAGGAGACTTACAGAATGATAGAGGGGGAAGGTACCTTGGTGGCCATCTAGTCTGACCTAAACCCCCTTCTCATTCAGGAGCCTTACAGAATGATAGAGAGGGTAGGGTCCACAGTGGCCATCTAGTTTGAACCCCCTTCTCATTCAGGAGACTTACAGAATGATAGAGAGGGAAGGGGCCACAGTGGCCATCTAGTTTGACCTGACCCCCTTCTCATTCAGGAGTCTTACAGAGTGATAGAGAGGGAAGGGGCCACAGTGGCCATGTAGTTTGACCCCCCTTCTCATTCAGGAGACTTTCAGAATGATAGAGATGGAAGGGACCTCAGTGTCCATCTAGTCTGACCCCCCCTTCTCATTCAGGAGACTTACAGAATGAAAGAGAGGGAAGGGACCTCAGTGTCCATCTAGTCTGAGCTGAACCCCCTTCTCATTCAGGAGACTTACAGAATGATAGAGAGGGAAGGGGCCACAGTGACCATCTAGTCTGACTCCCCTTCTCATTCAGGAGACTCCGGAATGATAGAGAGGGAAGGGACCTCAGTGGCCATCTAGTATGACCTGACCCCCTTCTCATTCAGGAGTCTTACAGAGTGATAGAGAGGGAAGGGGCCTCAGTGGCCATCTAGTCTGACTTCTCATTCAGGGGACTTGCAGAATGATAGAGAGGGAAGGGACCTCAGTGGCCATCTAGTCTGACCCATCTTCTCATTCAGGAGACTTACAGAATGATAGAGATGGAAGGGGCCACAATGGCCATCTACTTTTACCTGAACCCCCTTCTTATTCAGGAGACTTACAGAATGATAGAGGGGGAAGGTACCTTGGTGGCCATCTAGTCTGACCTAAACCCCCTTCTCATTCAGGAGCCTTACAGAATGATAGAGAGGGTAGGGTCCACAGTGGCCATCTAGTTTGAACCCCCTTCTCATTCAGGAGACTTACAGAATGATAGAGAGGGAAGGGACCTCGATGGCCATCTAGTCTGACCCCACTTCTCATTCAAGAGACTTACAGAATGATAGAGATGGAAGGGGCCACAGTGGCCATCTAGTTTGACCTGACCCCCTTCTCATTCAGGAGTCTTACAGAGTGACAGAGAGGGATGGGGCCATAGTAGCCATCTAGTTTGACCCCCCTTCTCATTCAGGAGACTTACTGAATGATAGAGATGGAAGGGACCTCGATGGCCATCTAGTCTAACCCCACTTCTCATTCAGGAGATTTGCAGTATGGTGGAGAGGGAAGGGACCTCGATGGCCATCTAGTCTGACCCCACTTCTCATTCAAGAGACTTACAGAATGAGAGAGGGAAGGGACCTCGGTGGCCATCTAGTCTGACCTGAACACTCTTCTCATTCAGGAGACTTACAGAATGATAGAGATGGAAGGGGCCAATCTAGTCTGACTCCCCTTCCCATTCAGGAGACTTACGGAATGATAGGGAAGGAACCTCAGTATCCATCTAGTCTGACACCCCTTCTCATTCAGGAGACTTGCAGAATGATAGAGAGGGAAGGGACCTCAGTGGCCATCTAGTCTGACCTGAACCCCCTTCTCATTCAGGAGACTTACTGAATGATAGAGAGGGAAGGGACCTCAGTGGCCATCGAGTCTGACCCCTCTTCTCATTCAGGAGACTGAATGATAGAGAGGGAAGGAACCTCAGTGGCCATCTAGTCTAATCCCCCTTCTCATTTAGGAGACTTACAGAATGATAGAGAGGGAAGGAACCTCAGTGGCCATCTAGTCTGACCCCTCTTCTCATTCAGGAGACTTAATGATAGAGACGGAAGGAATCTCAATGGCCATCTAGTCTGACCCCTCTTCTCATTCAGGAGACTTGCAGAATGATAGAAATGGAAGGGACTTCAGTGGCCTTCTGGTCTGACCCCTCTTCTCATTCAGAAGACTGAATGATAGAGAGGGAAGGAACCTCAGTGGCTATCTAGTCTAACCCCCCTTCTCATTTAGGAGACTTACAGAATGATAGAGAGGGAAGGAACCTCAGTGGCCATCTAGTCTGACCCCTCTTCTCATTCAGGAGACTTAATGATAGAGATGGAAGGAATTTCAATGGCCATCTAGTCTGACCCCTCTTCTCATTCAGGAGACTTGCAGAATGATAGAAATGGAAGGGACTTCAGTGGCCTTCTGGTCTGACCCCTCTTCTCATTCAGAAGACTGAATGATAGAGAGGGAAGGGGCCACAGTGACCATCTAGTCTGACTCCCCTTCTCATTCAGGAGACTCCGGAATGATATAGAGGGAAGAGGCCTCAGTGGCCATCTAGTCTAACTCCCCTTCCCATTCAGGAGACTTACGGAATGATAGAGAGGGAAGGGACCTCAGTGTCCATCTAGTCTGACCCCCCTTCTCATTCAGGAGACTTGCAGAATGATAGAGAGGGAAGGGACCTCAGTGGCCATCTAGTCTGACCTGAACCCCCTTCTCATTCAGGAGACTTACAGAATGATAGAAATGGAAGGGGCCACAGTGGCCATCTAGTCTGACTCCCCTTCTCATTCAGGAGATTTACGGAATGATATAAAGGGAAGGGACCTCAGTGGCCATCTAGTATGACCCCCTCTTCTCATTCAGGAGACTTGCGGAATGATAGAGAGGGAAGGGACCTCAGTGGCCATCTAGTCTGACCCCCCTTCTCATTCAGGAGACTTGCAGAATGATAGAGAGGGAAGGGACCTCAGTGGCCATCCAGTCTGACCTGAACCCCCTTCTCATTCAGGATACTTACAGAATGATAGAGATGGAAGGGGCCACAGTGGCCATCTAGTTTGAACCCCCTTCTCATTCAGGAGACTTACAGAATGATAGAGAGGAAAGGGGACACTGTGGCCATCTAGTCTGACCCCACTTCTCATTCAAGAGACTTACAGAATGATAGAGATGGAAGGGGCCACAGTGGCCATCTAATATGACCTGACCCCCTTCTCATTCAGGAGTCTTCAGAGTGATAGAGAGGGAAGGGGCCACAGTGGCCATCTAGTCTAACTTCTCATTCAGGAGACTTGCAGAATGATAGAGAGGGAAGGGATCTCAGTGGCCATCTAGTCTGACCTGAACCCCCCTTCTCTTTCAGGAGACTTACAGAGTGATAGAGAGGGAAGGGACCTCAGTGGCCATCTAGTCTGACTTCTCATTCAGGAGACGTGCAGAATGATAGAGAGGGAAGGGATCTCAGTGGCCATCTAGTCTGACCTGAACCCCCCTTCTCTTTCAGGAGACTTACAGAGTGATAGAGAGGGAAGGGGCCACAGTGGCCATCTAGTTTGAACCCCCTTCTCATTCAGGAGACTTACAGAATGATAGAGAGAGAAGGGACCTCGATGGCCATCTAGTCTGACCCCACATCTCATTCAAGAGACTTACAGAATGATAGAGATGGAAGGGGCCACAGTGGCCATTTAGTATGACCTGACCCCCTTCTCATTCAGGAGTCTTACAGAGTGATAGAGAGGGAAGGGGCCACATTGGCCATGTAGTTTGACCCCCCTTCTCATTCAGGAGACTTACAGAATGATAGAGATGGAAGGGACCTCAGTGTCCATCTAGTCTGACCCCCCCTTCTCATTCAGGAGACTTACAGAATGAAAGAGAGGGAAGGGACCTCAGTGTCCATCTAGTCTGAGCTGAACCCCCTTCTCATTCAGGAGACTTACAGAATGATAGAGAGGGAAGGGGCCACAGTGACCATCTAGTCTGACTCCCCTTCTCATTCAGGAGACTCCAGAATGATAGAGAGGGAAGGGACCTCAGTGGCCATCTAGTATGACCTGACCCCCTTCTCATTCAGGAGTCTTACAGAGTGATAGAGATGGAAGGGGCCTCAGTGGCCATCTAGTCTGACTTCTCATTCAGGAGACTTGCAGAATGATAGAGAGGGAAGGGACCTCAGTGGCCATCTAGTCTGACCCATCTTCTCATTCAGGAGACTTACAGAATGATAGAGATGGAAGGGGCCACAATGGCCATCTACTTTTACCTGAACCCCCTTCTTATTCAGGAGACTTACAGAATGATAGAGGGGGAAGGTACCTTGGTGGCCATCTAGTCTGACCTAAACCCCCTTCTCATTCAGGAGCCTTACAGAATGATAGAGAGGGTAGGGTCCACAGTGGCCATCTAGTTTGAACCCCCTTCTCATTCAGGAGACTTACAGAATGATAGAGAGGGAAGGGGCCACAGTGGCCATCTAGTTTGACCTGACCCCCTTCTCATTCAGGAGTCTTACAGAGTGATAGAGAGGGAAGGGGCCACAGTGGCCATGTAGTTTGACCCCCCCTTCTCATTCAGGAGACTTTCAGAATGATAGAGATGGAAGGGACCTCAGTGTCCATCTAGTCTGACCCCCCCTTCTCATTCAGGAGACTTACAGAATGAAAGAGAGGGAAGGGACCTCAGTGTCCATCTAGTCTGAGCTGAACCCCCTTCTCATTCAGGAGACTTACAGAATGATAGAGAGGGAAGGGGCCACAGTGACCATCTAGTCTGACTCCCCTTCTCATTCAGGAGACTCCGGAATGATAGAGAGGGAAGGGACCTCAGTGGCCATCTAGTATGACCTGACCCCCTTCTCATTCAGGAGTCTTACAGAGTGATAGAGAGGGAAGGGGCCTCAGTGGCCATCTAGTCTGACTTCTCATTCAGGAGACTTGCAGAATGATAGAGAGGGAAGGGACCTCAGTGTCCATCTAGTCTGAGCTGAACCCCCTTCTCATTCAGGAGACTTACAGAATGATAGAGAGGGAAGGGGCCACAGTGACCATCTAGTCTGACTTCTCATTCAGGAGACTTACAGAATGAAAGAGAGGGAAGGGACCTCAGTGTCCATCTAGTCTGAGCTGAACCCCCTTCTCATTCAGGAGACTTACAGAATGATAGAGAGGGAAGGGACCTCAGTGGCCATCTAGTCTGACCCCCCTTCTCATTCAGGAGACTTGCAGAATGATAGAGAGGGAAGGGACCTCAGTGGCCATCCAGTCTGACCTGAACCCCCTTCTCATTCAGGATACTTACAGAATGATAGAGATGGAAGGGGCCACAGTGGCCATCTAGTTTGAACCCCCTTCTCATTCAGGAGACTTACAGAATGATAGAGAGGAAAGGGGACACTGTGGCCATCTAGTCTGACCCCACTTCTCATTCAAGAGACTTACAGAATGATAGAGATGGAAGGGGCCACAGTGGCCATCTAATATGACCTGACCCCCTTCTCATTCAGGAGTCTTCAGAGTGATAGAGAGGGAAGGGGCCACAGTGGCCATCTAGTCTAACTTCTCATTCAGGAGACGTGCAGAATGATAGAGAGGGAAGGGATCTCAGTGGCCATCTAGTCTGACCTGAACCCCCCTTCTCTTTCAGGAGACTTACAGAGTGATAGAGAGGGAAGGGGCCACAGTGGCCATCTAGTTTGAACCCCCTTCTCATTCAGGAGACTTACAGAATGATAGAGAGAGAAGGGACCTCGATGGCCATCTAGTCTGACCCCACATCTCATTCAAGAGACTTACAGAATGATAGAGATGGAAGGGGCCACAGTGGCCATTTAGTATGACCTGACCCCCTTCTCATTCAGGAGTCTTACAGAGTGATAGAGAGGGAAGGGGCCACATTGGCCATGTAGTTTGACCCCCCTTCTCATTCAGGAGACTTACAGAATGATAGAGATGGAAGGGACCTCAGTGTCCATCTAGTCTGACCCCCCCTTCTCATTCAGGAGACTTACAGAATGAAAGAGAGGGAAGGGACCTCAGTGTCCATCTAGTCTGAGCTGAACCCCCTTCTCATTCAGGAGACTTACAGAATGATAGAGAGGGAAGGGGCCACAGTGACCATCTAGTCTGACTCCCCTTCTCATTCAGGAGACTCCGGAATGATAGAGAGGGAAGGGACCTCAGTGGCCATCTAGTATGACCTGACCCCCTTCTCATTCAGGAGTCTTACAGAGTGATAGAGATGGAAGGGGCCTCAGTGGCCATCTAGTCTGACTTCTCATTCAGGAGACTTGCAGAATGATAGAGAGGGAAGGGACCTCAGTGGCCATCTAGTCTGACCCATCTTCTCATTCAGGAGACTTACAGAATGATAGAGATGGAAGGGGCCACAATGGCCATCTACTTTTACCTGAACCCCCTTCTTATTCAGGAGACTTACAGAATGATAGAGGGGGAAGGTACCTTGGTGGCCATCTAGTCTGACCTAAACCCCCTTCTCATTCAGGAGCCTTACAGAATGATAGAGAGGGTAGGGTCCACAGTGGCCATCTAGTTTGAACCCCCTTCTCATTCAGGAGACTTACAGAATGATAGAGAGGGAAGGGGCCACAGTGGCCATCTAGTTTGACCTGACCCCCTTCTCATTCAGGAGTCTTACAGAGTGATAGAGAGGGAAGGGGCCACAGTGGCCATGTAGTTTGACCCCCCTTCTCATTCAGGAGACTTTCAGAATGATAGAGATGGAAGGGACCTCAGTGTCCATCTAGTCTGACCCCCCCTTCTCATTCAGGAGACTTACAGAATGAAAGAGAGGGAAGGGACCTCAGTGTCCATCTAGTCTGAGCTGAACCCCCTTCTCATTCAGGAGACTTACAGAATGATAGAGAGGGAAGGGGCCACAGTGACCATCTAGTCTGACTCCCCTTCTCATTCAGGAGACTCCGGAATGATAGAGAGGGAAGGGACCTCAGTGGCCATCTAGTATGACCTGACCCCCTTCTCATTCAGGAGTCTTACAGAGTGATAGAGAGGGAAGGGGCCTCAGTGGCCATCTAGTCTGACTTCTCATTCAGGAGACTTGCAGAATGATAGAGAGGGAAGGGACCTCAGTGTCCATCTAGTCTGAGCTGAACCCCCTTCTCATTCAGGAGACTTACAGAATGATAGAGAGGGAAGGGGCCACAGTGACCATCTAGTCTGACTTCTCATTCAGGAGACTTACAGAATGAAAGAGAGGGAAGGGACCTCAGTGTCCATCTAGTCTGAGCTGAACCCCCTTCTCATTCAGGAGACTTACAGAATGATAGAGAGGGAAGGGGCCACAGTGACCATCTAGTCTGACTCCCCTTCTCATTCAGGAGACTCCGGAATGATAGAGAGGGAAGGGACCTCAGTGGCCATCTAGTATGACCTGACCCCCTTCTCATTCAGGAGTCTTACAGAGTGATAGAGAGGGAAGGGGCCTCAGTGGCCATCTAGTCTGACTTCTCATTCAGGAGACTTGCAGAATGATAGAGAGGGAAGGGACCTCAGTGGCCATCTAGTCTGACCCATCTTCTCATTCAGGAGACTTACAGAATGATAGAGATGGAAGGGGCCACAATGGCCATCTACTTTTACCTGAACCCCCTTCTTATTCAGGAGACTTACAGAATGATAGAGGGGGAAGGTACCTTGGTGGCCATCTAGTCTGACCTAAACCCCCTTCTCATTCAGGAGCCTTACAGAATGATAGAGAGGGTAGGGTCCACAGTGGCCATCTAGTTTGAACCCCCTTCTCATTCAGGAGACTTACAGAATGATAGAGAGGGAAGGGACCTCGATGGCCATCTAGTCTGACCCCACTTCTCATTCAAGAGACTTACAGAATGATAGAGATGGAAGGGGCCACAGTGGCCATCTAGTTTGACCTGACCCCCTTCTCATTCAGGAGTCTTACAGAGTGACAGAGAGGGATGGGGCCATAGTAGCCATCTAGTTTGACCCCCCTTCTCATTCAGGAGACTTACTGAATGATAGAGATGGAAGGGACCTCGATGGCCATCTAGTCTAACCCCACTTCTCATTCAGGAGACTTGCAGTATGGTGGAGAGGGAAGGGACCTCGATGGCCATCTAGTCTGACCCCACTTCTCATTCAAGAGACTTACAGAATGAGAGAGGGAAGGGACCTCGGTGGCCATCTAGTCTGACCTGAACGCTCTTCTCATTCAGGAGACTTACAGAATGATAGAGATGGAAGGGGCCAATCTAGTCTGACTCCCCTTCCCATTCAGGAGACTTACGGAATGATAGGGAAGGAACCTCAGTATCCATCTAGTCTGACACCCCTTCTCATTCAGGAGACTTACTGAATGATAGAGAGGGAAGGGACCTCAGTGGCCATCGAGTCTGACCCCTCTTCTCATTCAGGAGACTGAATGATAGAGAGGGAAGGAACCTCAGTGGCCATCTAGTCTAATCCCCCTTCTCATTTAGGAGACTTACAGAATGATAGAGAGGGAAGGAACCTCAGTGGCCATCTAGTCTGACCCCTCTTCTCATTCAGGAGACTTAATGATAGAGACGGAAGGAATCTCAATGGCCATCTAGTCTGACCCCTCTTCTCATTCAGGAGACTTGCAGAATGATAGAAATGGAAGGGACTTCAGTGGCCTTCTGGTCTGACCCCTCTTCTCATTCAGAAGACTGAATGATAGAGAGGGAAGGAACCTCAGTGGCTATCTAGTCTAACCCCCCTTCTCATTTAGGAGACTTACAGAATGATAGAGAGGGAAGGAACCTCAGTGGCCATCTAGTCTGACCCCTCTTCTCATTCAGGAGACTTAATGATAGAGATGGAAGGAATTTCAATGGCCATCTAGTCTGACCCCTCTTCTCATTCAGGAGACTTGCAGAATGATAGAAATGGAAGGGACTTCAGTGGCCTTCTGGTCTGACCCCTCTTCTCATTCAGAAGACTGAATGATAGAGAGGGAAGGAACCTCAGTGGCCATCTAGTCTAACCCCCCCTTCTCATTTAGGAGACTTACAGAATGATAGAGAGGGAAGGAACCTCAGTGGCCATCTAGTCTGACCCCTCTTCTCATTCAGGAGACTTAATGATAGAGACGGAAGGAATCTCAATGGCCATCTAGTCTGACCCCTCTTCTCATTCAGGAGACTTGCAGAATGATAGAAATGGAAGTGACTTCAGTGGCCTTCTGGTCTGACCCCTCTTCTCATTCAGAAGACTTAATGATAGAGGGATGGAACCTCAGTGGCCATCTAGTCTGACCCCTCTTTTCATTCAGGATACTTGCAGAATGATAGAGAGGGAAGGGACCTCAGTGGCCATCTAGTCTGACCCATCTTCTCATTCAGGAGACTTACAGAATGATAGAGGGACTTCCGGTCTGGAGGAGACCGCAGCGGGATCTCTTCGGCAGCGCTCTGCCCCGAGATTCCTTCTACCCCTCCGAAGGTCGCAAATTTGCGATCGGATCGGGTTCGAATGGCCCGATCCCAGATCAGGGGGCTCCCCTCTGTCCGAGGACCCGTCGCTGAAGCTCCGGAGGCAGCGGTTCACCCCGCAGCTTCGGAGAAGGGAGAACCGATCTTCCTTGCTTAGGAAGATTCGGCCATTGCATTCTCCCCACACCCAGCGGGAAGCAAGAAAAAGTTCAAGAAAGCGAAACTATTGCAATTTATCTGACTGAAAAGGAATACAACAGATAAAAAGACCTAAGGTAAAAAACTCTTTTTTTCGTTTCATGTTCAAAAACAGAAGATTTGATCGCAGTGAAAGTTTCAAGTGAAAGTTTTTTTTTTCAATAAGGCGAAGGTGAAAGTTTTTCTTTTGGATTCATCCGCAAATAACAGCCGAATCTAATTTTTTCACTTTCGTTTTTTCCATCTTGAACTTGAACTTTGGAACTTAAAAAATATTTTCCTTACTCTATGGATTAATAAAATAATTTAAATTCGATATGACTATATAGAAAATCTAAATTGCTAAAGGAAATTTGCAATGATGATTGGAATTCGTTTTTTTTAGATCGTTAAAATTATAGTGTTCCGGGCTTAAATTCTGACAGCGGAGGAACACAGTTTTGCTGCCTTTCTTCTCACCTTGCTGATTTTTTAGAATAACGAAATAACGCAATAATTAGAAAATAAATGGAAAATAAAAGGAACTGAAACATTAGATCACAAAGAGTTTATTCAACCTTTTTTTTTGGATTATTTACTTTTGGATTAACGTATTTGGATTACTTGCTGATCGTTTTTGGATTATTTGCTGAGAATTTCCCAACATCTGCTTTGCTGTACGAAACTTAACCTGACTCCATCTTAGGATTTGCCTCTTTACTTCTGTCTTGAACTTGGAAAATAAAGATATCTTAACAGCTAAACTGGATATTCAAATAGTTACAAAAATTAAATACCTCGGCATTAATTTGACAAATAGAGTGTCCAGCTTAAAATCAAACAATTATGATATTTTAATAGACAAAATACAAGCTGACTTGTTAAAATGGAGAAATTTACAACTTTCCTTACTTGGGAGGATTGCAGCCAT
The DNA here is from genome assembly GCF_031021105.1 of Erythrolamprus reginae. NCBI lineage: Eukaryota > Metazoa > Chordata > Lepidosauria > Squamata > Dipsadidae > Erythrolamprus > Erythrolamprus reginae. The sequence continues at coordinate 220,728,445 of NC_091950.1, forward strand.
AAAGTTAAATACTCTGCCCAAAATTCTGTTTCTATTTCAAACAATCCCTATACAATTAAAACAGGAATTTTTCAATAATTTGACCAAAATAACTAACAATTTCATCTGGCAAAATAAACGTCCCCGAATCCGATTAAAATATTTACAAGGAAAGAAAGAAGAAGGAGGACTGGCTCTCCCAATTTGGAAGGACTACTATATTGCTGCATCTCTATCATGGACGAGAGACTGCATGAGCCTAACAAATACTAAACTTCTTAACTTAGAAGGCCACGACCTCCACTTAGGGTGGCATTACTATCTCTGGGATGAAAAGCTGACAACCCATGAATACTTCTCCAATCACATGATTAGGAAATCGCTTATTTACACTTGGAAAAAAATTAAACCTAAACTTTATAAAGGAATTCCCATCTGGTACGCCCCTTTAGAAGCCTATGTTCATCCTAATTTACACAAAAGAAACAATATAATAAGATATAAAGATATTCTAAATCCAAATGGGGCAATTAGAACAAGGCTAGAACTAGAAAATCTTGGTCAAAAAGTGGAATGGTGGGAATACCTACAGATTCAAACTAAATTTAACAAAGATAAAAACAAAACCGGGATAAGCAAAAATGCCCTGCTAGATAAGCTATTTACAGGCCCTCAAGATCAGCTAATCAAAATTTTTACTGTTACTTAAACTACAATGAACTGGACAACTTTAGCACAAAAATTAATGTCAAAAAATGGCATTTGGACCTTAAAAATGAGATTAAAGAGGAGGAATGGCAAATACTCTGGAGTAGGAACTATAAATTGACTATTGCCACATCCTATAAAGAAAATCTAGTCAAAATGTTTTACCGATGGCATATTACCCCAATTAAGCTAACCAAATTAAATAAATTGTTGGAAATGTCAACAAGAATTGGGCACCTATTTCCACCTATGGTGGCAATGTACCAAAGCTAAATTATATTGGAACAAAATTGGAATTTGGATTGATGAAATACTAAATCTATCACTAGACAGAACTCCTGAATGTTTTTTATTGGGCATAATCAGACAAAATCTATCGAAACCCCAAGTACACTTAATTATTCACTTAACAACGGCAGCAAATGGTGGAAAAATGATGAACTACCCCCAAATGAAGTAATAATGAAAAAAATTATATACTGCGCAGAAATGTCAAAACTGACTATACTAGTTAGAAACGAATCATTGGCTACGTTTAATAATTGTTGGGACCCTTTTTATAATTGGTTAGGAAGCAAAAGCGAGAACAACAGGCTACAAGATTGAAATGTCAGATATAACCTTGAACTGTTACAAATCTGGTATAAAGCAACTTTTTATCTAATATAATAACATGAGATTTTATATATATTTGGATATGAATTTTATTATTATCTGTTAATTTCTCTGCAATTCGTTTATTTCAACCCTTGCATTTAATCATTCTAGATAAACTATTCGTAACATGGTAATGAGCAAATATAACTGGATCTAGTTTTCGTTTTTAATACAACTCCCCTGTATATTCGCCGATACTTTTATCCTTACTACCTGTTTGGATTTTGTTTGTTTGCTTTGTTTTTTCATATTTTATGTTTTATGTTTTGTATTGTACTAGATGTTGTATTAAATGATGTACATGTTTCAATTTTAATTAAAAAAAACTAAAAAAATAAACTTGGAAAATAAACTTACTTTATTCTAAGCAAACGAAAACTTTTAACTTGACTTTGCCTTTGAATTTGAAATTGGAACTAAATATAACTCTATTCCTTGATACTTGGATTTACAACCTTTACTTCCCAGTACAACTATTCGACTGATAAGAAGAACATAAGTATATAATACTGATATTTTGTCTTTTAGAATAACTATTTTCCTCCCTGGTCTCTTTTAGATTCCTTTCTTTTCTTTTTTTGTGCACTGCTATTTTTAAAAGAAAACTGATTTGAAACATATGCATCCTGCTCTTTTTTAGTGGAATTAAAATACCACCTCCTTTCTTTTTCTCTCCCCTAGAATAATTTCCTCCATTCTTTTTCCTAATTTTCTCTTCTTCCCTCTCTCCCTCTCCTTTTTCTTTCCCATAATTTTTTCTTTCTATTTTTTTCATCTATTCTGTCCTTTTATCAGACTACTTCTTTTTAGCTCTTATTTCTTTCGTATTTTTAAAAGTTTTACACCTGGTTTTTTTGGTATTGCATATCTAAAGTTTTAAAAATAACAATATATTTTGAATTTTGTTAGTAATTGGATTGATATATATAGCTATATTTGAAGGGAAACTGTTAACAAGATAAATTGAACAGGTTTGGAATTTATAGGAATTCTTTTCCTTTTACTACATATAAATTGAAAGTAATTTTAAATTTTAAATAGTGGATTCAAATTTGATAATGTCAAGTACCTCAACCTTTGTTAAAACGGTCAAAAAACAAACTACAGCAACAATTCCTTCCCCACAAGGGTCACCACATCCTTCCCCGTCGCACCAGGTGTTAACTATGTCTACCAAGGAGAAAGACAAAGACAAAACAATGCAGTCCAACTTTGCAACAATACAAGAAACCTTAAATACTTTGAAAGACTTTATGTTTAAATCTCAAGAAGATGCAACCCAACAACGAGAGGCTATAAAAGAGGACGCAACACAACAAAGAGAAGTTATAAAATCAGAGTTGGCAGAATTTAAAAAGGAGATGGCTGAATTGAAAGTTGACATGGGAGAGATGAAAGACCAGATAAAGGAGATGCAACAAACATTACAAGAAAGTGATGACCGAGTTTAAAAAGTTGAAGAGAAGTCTGATAAAACCGAAAAAAGAATGGACTACCTTGAAAGTAGAGCTGATGCAAGATATAGAAGATATGATGAATCAATCACTCAGTTGGAGATGCAACGTGCTTCGTATGGGCTAAGATTTCAGAATATAAAAGAGGAAAAAGATGAAGATTTAAAAATGACTATGGCTGAAACTATTGGAGGAATACTCCAAGAGGATCCCACAGCACTACTGAAAGAAATCGATGAAGTTTACAGAACTTCAAATAGCTACATTCGTCGCCACAATCTTCCGAGAGAGATACACATCAAGTTCACAAGAAAAGCTTTGCGAGATGACATACTCCACTGGTCAAGAAACTCCAAACTCCAACATCAAGGAATTGAAATAAAAATATTAAAACAAGTTCCAAGAAGTGTCAGAGAAAGCAGAAGAGACTATCACTTCCTAACTAGAATTTTGATTAAAGAAAATATAACTTTCCGTTGGCTTATTCCACAAGGCCTATCTCTGACTTGGCGTTCTACAGGATACAAACTGGAAAATATAGATCAAGCCATGTACTTCTTTGAAAACAGTGGTATCAGCCATCTGGACTATACAATTAAACAACAAGCGGTCCAACAACAACCAGTACAACAGCAACCAGGGGAAAAACCAGCAATCCAACAAGAAGAAGATCTGGGGGCTACTGCTCAGACAATAGAGCAGGACCAAGGTGCCAGAAGAGTTCAACCTCAGCGAGAAACCAAAAAACCTACTAAATGACAACAAGTAAAGATTTAAAAATCTTTTCTGTAAATGTTAATGGACTTAATGAACCAAGGAAAAGGAAACAAATCTTTTCTAAAATCAGAAATCAAAATGCTCAAATTGCAATATTACAAGAAGTGCATATTAAAAAAAATAACCAAAAATTACTGTTGAATCCCAAAATTGGAAAAATGTATGCTGCATTAGCAGATCAAAAAAAAAAGAGGAGTAGTGATGTATGTTGAGAATTCTATAAATTCCAAACAAATATTTAAGGATAATGAGGGTAGAATATTGATTGTACAAGTTGATATTGAACCTAGACCTCTAGTTATTGTTTCTATCTATGCCCCTAATGAAGATCAAATGACATTTTATAAAAATCTACACCAAACAATAATAGAACTAGCTATTGAAAATGTATTAATAATTGGTGATTTTAATGCTATTGCGAATAGACAACTAGACCATTCAGGGGGGGGAGGTAACAATAAAAGGAAAAAAAGTAAAAAAACAAGAAGGAATTTGCTACCTAGTACTTTTCAAAAAATGAAAGCGGAACTATTATTAAATGATATCTGGAGGGAAAGATACCCTCACAAGAGACAATATACCTTCTACTCCAACCCCCACAAAATTTGGACAAGAATAGACATGGTATGGGCACCAAAAATGGTTGCAGAACAAATAAAAGAGGTCGAGATAGATGTCAATACATGGGCTGATCACAATCCAATAGTGGTCTCTATGAGAATGAATAATAAACAGAATAACTGGCGGATGAATAGAAACATTTTAAATGATAAGAAATATAAGGATTGGATTGAAAAAGAATTAAAAATATTTTTTGAAATTAATAAAAACTCAGACACCACTCCACAAAATTTATGGGATACAGTTATAAGAGGATTAACAATATCCTACACAGCAAAATATAACAAGGAAAACAAATTAAAGTATGTACAATTAATAAATGAATTAAAACAACTAGAATTTTTATCGCAGCAACATATTAAGAATAGAGATTTAAAAACAGAAATAAATGTAATTAAACATAAAATAAGAATTATAGAACAAAATCAGATAACTGAAAAAATTAAAAGAGCAAAGCAACACTATTTTGAACATGCAAACAAACCAGGCAGATGGCTAGCATATAAACTTAGAAAACAGAGACAATCAAAATTAATTTAAAAACTAGAAGACAAAGATGGTATAATAAAATATGATACAGAAGGAAAGGCAGACATTGTGTATAATTTCTATAAAGATCTATATGCAAAAGATAATATTAGCGAAGATGAAGTTTTTAACTATTTACAATCTTCAAAATTACCACAAATAACAGAGGACCAACAGGCCACCATGGATGGACCAATAACAATGGAAGAACTCCTAATAACAATAAAAAAACAGAAAAATAATAAGGCCACGGGCCCAGACGCCATACTGGCAGAATGGTATAAAATAGAAAATGAAACAATAAGAAATAACATGTTAGAAATCTTCAATCTATGTAGACTCGAGGGTAAAATTCCTAAATCTTGGTCAGAATCACTAACAACTTTAATACACAAACCGGGCACAGAGCCAGAAAAAATTAAAAATTGCAGGCCTATATCATTATTAAATGTAGATTACAAGATATTTATTGCTATTTATTCAGACAGACTTAAAAGAGTCATAAATGGAATAATATACCAAGATCAAAATGGGTTTCTACCAGGGAGACAAATTAAAAATAACCTCAGAACAATTATAAACACACTAGAGTACTATGAACAATATCCAGGTAAGACAGCATCCTTAATGTTCCTAGATGCCCAAAAGGCCTTTGATAACGTCAATTGGATATTTATAAAAATGCAATTAAATAAAATGAGATTTGCCCCAAAATTTGTTAATTTAATAGATACTATCTATTCAAAACAAACAACTAATATAATATTGAACAATAATCAACTACCAATACTTGAGATAAATAAGGGAGTTCGTCAAGGTTGCCCTATATCACCATTGCTACTTATTATGATTCTTGAAACTCTATTAATTAAAATAAGAGCAGATCCTAAAATAAAAGGTTTAACTGTAGGAGATGAAACTTATAAAGTCCAAGCCTTTGCAGATGACTTAACGTTTATAATTGAAGAACCGATAACAACAGTTCCCACATTACTGCAAGCTATTGAACAATATGGAAAGGTAGCAGGTTTAAAGATAAACAAAAGTAAAACACATTTTTTAACTAAAAATATGAGCAAAACACAAGAAACCAAATTAGAAAGCATTTCTGGAATAAAGATTGTTAAAAAAGTAAAATACCTAGGAATAAATCTAACAGCGAAAACAATAACATTAAAAAATGATAACTATACAAAATTACTAACAGAAATTAAAAAAGATTTAGCAATTTGGAATAACCTGAAAATATCATTTCTAGGAAGAGTTGCAACAATTAAGATGAATATTTTACCCAAGGTCTTATTTCTCTTCCAGGTAATTCCAATAAATCCAGGGGGAATCTTTTTTAAAACTTTGACAAATCTAGTTAAAAAATTTATATGGCAAGGGAAAAAAGCAAGGATAAAAATAAATTGTCTAGAAGATATCAAAGAAAGAGGAGGATTTGGCCTTCCAAATTGGAAATTATACTACCAGGCTGCCGCATTAACATGGGTTAGAGATTGGATAACTCTAGAGAACAAAAGAATATTAAATCTAGAAGGACATGATGTTATGCTCGGATGGCACGCATTTATATGGTACGACAAGGAAAAAAACCACTCATATTTTAAAAGACATACATTAAGGAAGTATCTATTAAAGGTTTGGAAAGACATAAGGAAAAATCACGTTCTAAATATCCCAGAATGGCTTGCCCCCCTAGAAGCAATAACACATCCGAAGTCTATAAAAGACAAGAAAATATCTTTTAGATATAAAGAATTACTAAATGACCAGATGAAGTTAAAATCTAGGATTAAATTACAAGAAGAAGGGATAACAATAGACTGGTGGCATTACGCCCAGATTCGATCTAGATACCAGAAGGATAAAACTCTTTATATTTTTAATAAAAGTAAAAATTTGCTAAGTAATCTAATTACTACCAATCCAACAAAAATGATAGGTAAAATATATAAATTCCTCATTGCTCATAAAAATATAGAGTTGACCTTAAAAGACACTATGATAAGATGGTGCAGAAATATTGGCAAGGAAATAGACATAGACACATGGGAGAAAGTTTGGATTAATAACTGGAAAATGACCAAATCAGTCTCATTAAAAGAAAACCAAATTAAAATGTTCTACAGGTGGCATCTCCCACCAAATAGGATAGCAAAAATGTTTCCCAAAACATCCCCACTATGTTGGAAATGCAAGAATGAAATAGGAACCTACTACCATCAATGGTGGACATGTGGTAAAGCTAAAATATACTGGAAGATGATAGAGAAAATAATAAAAGAAATAGTAAAGCAAGATATAGAAAATACCCCGGAATTTTACCTATTAGGAATTACCAACAAGACTTATAAGAAATAAATTCTTTACTTAATTATACACATACTAACTGCGGCTAGAATAATATATGCGCAAAATTGGAAGGGGGAAGAAATCCCCAAGGAAGAAGAAGTTATAGCCAAAATATTAGATTGCGCTGAAATGGATATGATGACAAGACGATTAAATGATCAAGAAGATACTAAATTCTATGAAACATGGAACAATGTTTATAAATGGATAGACAAGAAAAAATAAGATATACAAATTTATTTTTAGTTAATCTTTTGTCTTTGTTTTTACCTAGGTGATAACAATGTTAATATTAGTTTAAATGTATTTTTGATGATTATGGTATAGTAGTTTATGTACAAGCAACATATTAAGAATTTTGGTTTATATACGTATAGTAGTTAAAATTAGTTTAAATGTATTGTTTGATGATTATGGTATATTAGTTTATGTATAAGCAATATATAAAGAATTTTGGTTTATACACGTATAGTACTTAAAATTAGATTAAATGTATTGTTTGATGATTATGGTATACAGTATTAGTTTATGTATAAGCAACATATAAAGAACTTTAGTTTATATATGCATAGTACTTAAGATTTTGAAAATTCTAACCCAAATTTACTAAATTTACTAAATTCTAACCCAAATATTCAACATGTATTCAATTATGTATTCTTTTTCTGTATTTGAATCTATACTTTCAAGAGAAGCGGGGGAAATGCACCCCCACTTTATGTTTAATGTTTGTATGTGTGTCTGTTTATTTTAAGAAAAATTAATAAAAAAATTAAAAAAAAAACACTTACAGAATGATAGAGAGGGAAGGGACCTTGGTGGCCATCTAGTCTGACCTAAACCCCCTTCTCATTCAGGAGACTTACAGAATGATAGAGAGGGAAGGGACCTCGATGGCCATCTAGTCTGACCCCACTTCTCATTCAAGAGACTTGCAGAATGATAGAGATGGAAGGGGCCACAGTGGCCATCTAGTATGACCTGACCCCCTTCTCATTCAGGAGACTTACAGAATGATAGAGATGGAAGGGACCTCAGTGTCCACATAGTCTGACCCCCCTTCTCATTCAGGAGACTTACAGAATGAAAGAGAGGGAAGGGACCTCAGTGGCCATCTAGTCTGAGCTGAAACCCCTTCTCATTCAGCAGACTTACAGAATGATAGAGAGGGAAGGGGCCACAGTGACCATCTAGTCTGACTCCCCTTCTCATTCAGGAGACTCCGGAATGATAGAGAGGGAAGGGACCTCAGTGGCCATCTAGTATGACCTGACCCCATTCTCATTCAGGAGTCTTACAGAGTGATAGAGAGGGAAGGGGCCTCAGTGGCCATCTAGTCTGACTTCTCATTCAGGAGACTTACAGAATGATAGAGATGGAAGGGACCTCAGTGTCCATATAGTCTGACCCCCCCTTCTCATTCAGGAGACTTACAGAATGAAAGAGAGGGAAGGGACCTCAGTGGCCATCTAGTCTGAGCTGAACCCCCTTCTCATTCAGGAGATTTACAGAATGATAGAGAGGGAAGGGGCCACAGTGACCATCTAGTCTGACTCCCCTTCTCATTCAGGAGACTCCGGAATGATAGAGAGGGAAGGGACCTCAGTGGCCATCTAGTATGACCTGACCCCCTTCTCATTCAGGAGTCTTACAGAGTGATAGAGAGGGAAGGGGCCTCAGTGGCCATCTAGTCTGACTTCTCATTCAGGAGACTTGCAGAATGATAGAGAGGGAAGGGACCTCATTGGCCATCTAGTCTGACCCATCTTCTCATTCAGGAGACTTACAGAATGATAGAGATGGAAGGGGCCACAATGGCCATCTAGTTTTACCTGAACCCCCTTCTTATTCAGGAGACTTACAGAATGATAGAGAGGGAAGGGACCTTGGTGGCCATCTAGTCTGACCTAAACCCCCTTCTCATTCAGGAGCCTTACAGAATGATAGAGAGGGAAGGGGCCACAGTGGCCATCTAGTTTGAACCCCCTTCTCATTCAGGAGACTTACAGAATGATAGAGAGGGAAGGGACCTCGATGGCCATCTAGTCTGACCCCACTTCTCATTCAAGAGACTTACAGAATGATAGAGATGGAAGGGGCCACAGTGGCCATCTAGTATGACCTGACCCCCTTCTCATTCAGGACTGTTACAGAGTGACAGAGGGGGAAGGGGCCACAGTGACCATCTACTTTAACCCCCCTTCTCATTCAGGAGACTTACAGAATGATAGAGATGGAAGGGACCTCAGTGTCCACATAGTCTGACCCCCCTTCTCATTCAGGAGACTTACAGAATGAAAGAGAGGGAAGGGACCTCAGTGGCCATCTAGTCTGAGCTGAAACCCCTTCTCATTCAGCAGACTTACAGAATGATAGAGAGGGAAGGGGCCACAGTGACCATCTAGTCTGACTCCCCTTCTCATTCAGGAGACTCCGGAATGATAGAGAGGGAAGGGACCTCAGTGGCCATCTAGTATGACCTGACCCCATTCTCATTCAGGAGTCTTACAGAGTGATAGAGAGGGAAGGGGCCTCAGTGGCCATCTAGTCTGACTTCTCATTCAGGAGACTTACAGAATGATAGAGATGGAAGGGACCTCAGTGTCCATATAGTCTGACCCCCCCTTCTCATTCAGGAGACTTACAGAATGAAAGAGAGGGAAGGGACCTCAGTGGCCATCTAGTCTGAGCTGAACCCCCTTCTCATTCAGGAGATTTACAGAATGATAGAGAGGGAAGGGGCCACAGTGACCATCTAGTCTGACTCCCCTTCTCATTCAGGAGACTCCGGAATGATAGAGAGGGAAGGGACCTCAGTGGCCATCTAGTATGACCTGACCCCCTTCTCATTCAGGAGTCTTACAGAGTGATAGAGAGGGAAGGGGCCTCAGTGGCCATCTAGTCTGACTTCTCATTCAGGAGACTTGCAGAATGATAGAGAGGGAAGGGACCTCATTGGCCATCTAGTCTGACCCATCTTCTCATTCAGGAGACTTACAGAATGATAGAGATGGAAGGGGCCACAATGGCCATCTAGTTTTACCTGAACCCCCTTCTTATTCAGGAGACTTACAGAATGATAGAGAGGGAAGGGACCTTGGTGGCCATCTAGTCTGACCTAAACCCCCTTCTCATTCAGGAGCCTTACAGAATGATAGAGAGGGAAGGGGCCACAGTGGCCATCTAGTTTGAACCCCCTTCTCATTCAGGAGACTTACAGAATGATAGAGAGGGAAGGGACCTCGATGGCCATCTAGTCTGACCCCACTTCTCATTCAAGAGACTTACAGAATGATAGAGATGGAAGGGGCCACAGTGGCCATCTAGTATGACCTGACCCCCTTCTCATTCAGGAGTGTTACAGAGTGACAGAGGGGGAAGGGGCCACAGTGACCATCTACTTTAACCCCCCTTCTCATTCAGGAGACTTACCGAATGATAGAGATGGAAGGGACCTCGATGGCCATCTAGTCTGACCCCACTTCTCATTCAGGAGACTTACAGAATGAGAGAGGGAAGGGACCTCGGTGGCCATCTAGTCTGACCTGAACGCTCTTCTCATTCAGGAGACTTACAGAATGATAGAGATGGAAGGGGCCACAATGGCCATCTAGTCTAACCCCCCTTCTCATTTAGGAGACTTACAGAATGATAGAGACGGAAGGAATCTCAATGGCCATCTAGTCTGACCCCTCTTCTCATTCAGGAGACTTGCAGAATGATAGAAATGGAAGGGACTTCAGTGGCCTTCTGGTCTGACCCCTCTGCTCATTCAGAAGACTTAATGATAGAGGGATGGAACCTCAGTGGCCATCTAGTCTGACCCCTCTTTTCATTCAGGAGACTTGCAGAATGATAGAGAGGGAAGGGACCTCAGTGGCCATCTAGGATGACCTGACCCCCTTCTCATTCAGGAGTCTTACAGAGTGATAGAGAGGGAAGGGGCCTCACTGGCCATCTAGTCTGACTTCTCATTCAGGAGACTTGCAGAATGATAGAGAGGGAAGGGACCTCAGTGGCCAGCTAGTCTGACCCATCTTCTCATTCAGGAGACTTACAGAATGATAGAGATGGAAGGGGCCACAATGGCCATCTAGTTTTACCTGAACCCCCTTCTTATTCAGGAGACTTACAGAATGATAGAGAGGGAAGGGACCTTGGTGGCCATCTAGTCTGACCTAAACCCCCTTCTCATTCAGGAGCCTTACAGAATGATAGAGAGGGAAGGGACCTCAGTGTCCATCTAGTTTGAACCCCCTTCTCATTCAGGAGACTTACAGAATGATAGAGAGGGAAGGGACCTCGATGGCCATCTAGTCTGACCCCACTTCTCATTCAAGAGACTTACAGAATGATAGAGATGGAAGGGGCCACAGTGGCCATGTAGTATGACCTGACCCCCTTCTCATTCAGGAGTCTTACAGAGTGACAGAGAGGGAAGGGGCCACAGTGGCCATCTAGTTTGACCCCCCTTCTCATTCAGGAGACTTACCGAATGATAGAGATGGAATGGACCTCGATGTCCATCTAGTATGACCCCACTTCTCATTCAGGAGACTTGCAGAATGGTAGAAAGGGAAGGGACCTCGATGGCCATCTAGTCTGACCCCACTTCTCATTCAAGAGACTTACAGAATGAGAGAGGGAACGGACCTCGGTGGCCATCTAGTCTGACCTGAACGCTCTTCTCATTCAGGAGACTTACAGAATGATAGAGATGGAAGGGGCCCCAATGGCCATCTAGTCTGACTCCCCTTCCCATTCAGGAGACTTACGGAATGATAGAGAGGGAAGGGACCTCAGTGTTCATTTAGTCTAACCCCCCTTCTCATTCAGGAGACTTGCAGAATGGTAGAGAGGGAAGGGACCTCAGTGGCCATCTAGTCTGACCTGAACCCCCTTCTCATTCAGGAGACTTACAGAATGATAGAGAGGGAAGGGGCCACAGTGACCATCTAGTCTGACTCCCCTTCTCATTCAGGAGACTCCGGAATGATAGAGAGGGAAGGGACCTCAGTGGCCATCTAGTCTGACCTGAACCCCCTTCTCATTCAGGAGACTTACAGAATGATAGAGAGGGAAGGGGCCACAGTGACCATCTAGTCTGACTCCCCTTCTCATTCAGGAGACTCCGGAATGATAGAGAGGGAAGAGGCCTCAGTGGCCATCTAGTCTAACTCCCCTTCCCATTCAGGAGACTTACGGAATGATAGAGAGGGAAGGGACCTCAGTGTCCATCTAGTCTGACCCCCCTTCTCATTCAGGAGACTTGCAGAATGATAGAGAGGGAAGGGACCTCAGTGGCCATCCAGTCTGAGCTGAACCCCCTTCTCATTCAGGAGACTTACAGAATGATAGAAATGGAAGGGGCCACAGTGGCCATCTAGTCTGACTCCTCTTCTCATTCAGGAGACTTACGGAATGATATAAAGGGAAGGGACCTCAGTGGCCATCTAGTATGACCCCCTCTTCTCATTCAGGGGACTTGCGGAATGATAGAGAGGGAAGGGACCTCAGTGTCCATCTAGTCTGACCCCCCTTCTCATTCAGGAGACTTGCAGAATGATAGAGAGGGAAGGGACCTCAGTGGCCATCCAGTCTGACCTGAACCCCCTTCTCATTCAGGAGACTTACAGAATGATAGAGATGGAAGGGACCTCGATGGCCATCTAGTCTGACCCCACTTCTCATTCAGGAGACTTACAGAATGAGAGAGGGAAGGGACCTCGGTGGCCATCTAGTCTGACCTGAACGCTCTTCTCATTCAGGAGACTTACAGAATGATAGAGATTGAAGGGGCCACAATGGCCATCTAGTCTAACCCCCCTTCTCATTTAGGAGACTTACAGAATGATAGAGACGGAAGGAATCTCAATGGCCATCTAGTCTGACCCCTCTTCTCATTCAGGAGACTTGCAGAATGATAGAAATGGAAGGGACTTCAGTGGCCTTCTGGTCTGACCCCTCTTCTCATTCAGAAGACTTAATGATAGAGGGATGGAACCTCAGTGGCCATCTAGTCTGACCCCTCTTTTCATTCAGGAGACTTGCAGAATGATAGAGAGGGAAGGGACCTCAGTGGCCATCTAGGATGACCTGACCCCCTTCTCATTCAGGAGTCTTACAGAGTGATAGAGAGGGAAGGGGCCTCACTGGCCATCTAGTCTGACTTCTCATTCAGGAGACTTGCAGAATGATAGAGAGGGAAGGGACCTCAGTGGCCAGCTAGTCTGACCCATCTTCTCATTCAGGAGACTTACAGAATGATAGAGATGGAAGGGGCCACAATGGCCATCTAGTTTTACCTGAACCCCCTTCTTATTCAGGAGACTTACAGAATGATAGAGAGGGAAGGGACCTTGGTGGCCATCTAGTCTGACCTAAACCCCCTTCTCATTCAGGAGCCTTACAGAATGATAGAGAGGGAAGGGACCTCAGTGTCCATCTAGTTTGAACCCTCTTCTCATTCAGGAGACTTACAGAATGATAGAGAGGGAAGGGACCTCGATGGCCATCTAGTCTGACCCCACTTCTCATTCAAGAGACTTACAGAATGATAGAGATGGAAGGGGCCACAGTGACCATGTAGTATGACCTGACCCCCTTCTCATTCAGGAGTCTTACAGAGTGACAGAGAGGGAAGGGGCCACAGTGGCCATCTAGTTTGACCCCCCTTCTCATTCAGGAGACTTACCGAATGATAGAGATGGAATGGACCTCGATGTCCATCTAGTATGACCCCACTTCTCATTCAGGAGACTTGCAGAATGGTAGAAAGGGAAGGGACCTCGATGGCCATCTAGTCTGACCCCACTTCTCATTCAAGAGAGTTACAGAATGAGAGAGGGAACGGACCTCGGTGGCCATCTAGTCTGACCTGAACGCTCTTCTCATTCAGGAGACTTACAGAATGATAGAGATGGAAGGGGCCCCAATGGCCATCTAGTCTGACTCCCCTTCCCATTCAGGAGACTTACGGAATGATAGAGAGGGAAGGGACCTCAGTGTCCATTTAGTCTAACCCCCCTTCTCATTCAGGAGACTTGCAGAATGGTAGAGAGGGAAGGGACCTCAGTGGCCATCTAGTCTGACCTGAACCCCCTTCTCATTCAGGAGACTTACAGAATGATAGATAGGGAAGGGGCCACAGTGACCATCTAGTCTGACTCCCCTTCTCATTCAGGAGACTCCGGAATGATAGAGAGGGAAGGGACCTCAGTGGCCATCTAGTCTGACCTGAACCCCCTTCTCATTCAGGAGACTTACAGAATGATAGAGAGGGAAGGGGCCACAGTGACCATCTAGTCTGACTCCCCTTCTCATTCAGGAGACTCCGGAATGATAGAGAGGGAAGAGGCCTCAGTGGCCATCTAGTCTAACTCCCCTTCCCATTCAGGAGACTTACGGAATGATAGAGAGGGAAGGGACCTCAGTGTCCATCTAGTCTGACCCCCCTTCTCATTCAGGAGACTTGCAGAATGATAGAGAGGGAAGGGACCTCAGTGGCCATCCAGTCTAACCTGAAGCCCCTTCTCATTCAGGAGACTTACAGAATGATAGAAATGGAAGGGTCCACAGTGGCCATCTAGTCTGACTCCTCTTCTCATTCAGGAGACTTACGGAATGATATAAAGGGAAGGGACCTCAATGGCCATCTAGTATGACCCCCTCTTCTCATTCAGGGTACTTGCGGAATGATAGAGAGGGAAGGGACCTCAGTGTCCATCTAGTCTGACCCCCCTTCTCATTCAGGAGACTTGCAGAATGATAGAGAGGGAAGGGACCTCAGTGGCCATCCAGTCTGACCTGAACCCCCTTCTCATTCAGGAGACTTACAGAATGATAGAGAGGGAAGGGGCCACTGTGGCCATCTAGTCTGACCCCACTTCTCATTCAGGAGACTTACAGAATGATAGAGATGGAAGGGGCCACAGTGGCCATCTAATATGACCTGACCCCCTTCTCATTCAGGAGACTTACAGAGTGATAGAGAGGGAAGGGGCCACAGTGGCCATCTAGTCTGACTTCTCATTCAGGAGACTTGCAGAATGATAGAGAGGGAAGGGATCTCAGTGGCCATCTAGTCTGAACTGAACCCCCGTTCTCTTTCAGGAGACTTACAGAATGAAAGAGAGGGAAGGGACCTCAGTGGCCATCGAGTCTGACCCATCTTCTCATTCAGGAGACTTACAGAATGATAGAGATGGAAGGGGCCACAATGGCCATCTAGTTTTACCTGAACCCCCTTCTTATTCAGGAGACTTACAGAATGATAGAGAGGGAAGGGACCTTGGTGGCCATCTAGTCTGACCTAAACCCCCTTCTCATTCAGGAGCCTTACAGAATGATAGAGAGGGAAGGGGCCACAGTGGCCATCTAGTTTGAACCCCCTTCTCATTCAGGAGACTTACAGAATGATAGAGAGGGAAGGGACCTCGATGGCCATCTAGTCTGACCCCACTTCTCATTCAAGAGACTTGCAGAATGATAGAGATGGAAGGGGCCACAGTGGCCATCTAGTATGACCTGACCCCCTTCTCATTCAGGAGTCTTACACAGTGATAGAGAGGGAAGCGGCCATAGTGGCCATCTAGTTTGACCCCCCTTCTCATTCAGGAGACTTACAGAATGATAGAGATGGAAGGGACCTCAGTGTCCATATAGTCTGACCCCCCTTCTCATTCAGGAGACTTACAGAATGAAAGAGAGGGAAGGGACCTCAGTGGCCATCTAGTCTGAGCTGAACCCCCTTCTCATTCAGGAGACTTACAGAATGATAGAGAGGGAAGGGGCCACAGTGACCATCTAGTCTGATTCCCCTTCTCATTCAGGAGACTCCGGAATGATAGAGAGGGAAGGGACCTCAGTGGCCATCTAGGATGACCTGACCCCCTTCTCATTCAGGAGTCTTACAGAGTGATAGAGAGGGAAGGGGCCTCACTGGCCATCTAGTCTGACTTCTCATTCAGGAGACTTGCAGAATGATAGAGTGGGAAGGGACCTCAGTGGCCAGCTAGTCTGACCCATTTTCTCATTCAGGAGACTTACAGAATGATAGAGATGGAAGGGGCCACAATGGCCATCTAGTTTTACCTGAACCCCCTTCTTATTCAGGAGACTTACAGAGTGATAGAGAGGGAAGGGGCCTCAGTGGCCATCTAGTCTGACTTCTCATTCTGGAGACTTGCAGAATGATAGAGAGGGAAGGGACCTCAGTGGCCAGCTAGTCTGACCCATTTTCTCATTCAGGAGACTTACAGAATGATAGAGGTGGAAGGGGCCACAATGGCCATCTAGTTTTACCTGAACCCCCTTCTTATTCAGGAGACTTACAGAATAATAGAGAGGGAAGGGACCTTGGTGGCCATCTAGTCTGACCTAAACCCCCTTCTCATTCAGGAGCCTTACAGAATGATAGAGAGGGAAGGGACCTCAGTGTCCATATAGTCTGACCCCCCCTTCTCATTCAGGAGACTTACAGAATGAAAGAGAGGGAAGGGACCTCAGTGGCCATCTAGTCTGAGCTGAACCCCCTTCTCATTCAGGAGATTTACAGAATGATAGAGAGGGAAGGGGCCACAGTGACCATCTAGTCTGACTCCCCTTCTCATTCATGAGACTCCGGAATGATAGAGAGGGAAGGGACATCAGTGGCCATCTAGGATGACCTGACCCCCCTTCTCATTCAGGAGTCCTACAGAGTGATAGAGAGGGAAGGGGCCTCAGTGACCATCTAGTCTGACTTCTCATTCAGGAGACTTGCAGAATGATAGAGAAGGAAGGGACCTCAGTGGCCATCTAGTCTGACTTCTCATTCAGGAGACTTACAGAATGATAGAGAGGTAAGGGATCTCAGTGGCCATCTAGTCTGACCTGAACCCCCTTCTTATTCAGGAGACTTACAGAATGATAGAGAGGGAAGGAACCTCAGTGGCCATCTAGTCTGACTCCTCTTCTCATTCAGGAGACTTACGGAATGATATAAAGGGAAGGGACCTCAGTGGCCATCTAGTATGACCCCACTTCTCATTCAAGAGACTTGCAGAATGATAGAGATGGAAGGGGCCACTGTGGCCATCTAGTATGACCTGACCCCCTTCTCATTCAGGAGTCTTACAGAGTGATAGAGAGGGAAGGGGCCATAGTGGCCATCTAGTTTGACCCCCCTTCTCATTCAAGAGACTTACAGAATGATAGAGAGGGAAGGGACCTCAGTGGCCATCTAGTATGACCTGACCCCCTTCTCATTCAGGAGTCTTACAGAGTGATAGAGAGGGAAGGGGCCATAGTGGCCATCTAGTTTGACCCCCCTTCTCATTCAGGGGACTTATAGAATGATAGAGATGGAAGGGACCTCAGTGGCCATCTAGTCTGAGCTGAACCCCCTTCTCATTCAGGAGACTTACAGAATGATAGAGAGGGAAGGGGCCACAGTGACCATCTAGTCTGACTCCCCTTCTCATTCAGGAGACTCCGGAATAATAGAGAGGGAAGGGACATCAGTGGCCATCTAGTATGACCTGACCCCCTTCTCATTCAGGAGTCTTACAGAGTGATAGAGAGGGAAGGGGCCTCAGTGGCCATCTAGTCTGACTTCTCATTCTGGAGACTTGCAGAATGATAGAGAGGGAAGGGACCTCAGTGGCCAGCTAGTCTGACCCATCTTCTCATTCAGGAGACTTACAGAATGATAGAGAGGGAAGGGACCTTGGTGGCCATCTAGTCTGACCTAAACCCCCTTCTCATTCAGGAGCCTTACAGAATGATAGAGAGGGAAGGGGCCACAGTGGCCATCTAGTTTGAACCCCCTTCTCATTCAGGAGACTTACAGAATGATAGAGAGGGAAGGTACCTCGATGGCCATCTAGTCTGACCCCACTTCTCATTCAAGAGACTTACAGAATTATAGAGAGGGAAGGGGCCACAGTGGCCATCTAGTTTGACCCCCCTTCTCATTCAGGAGACTTACAGCATGATAGAAATGGAAGGGGCCACAGTGACCATCTAGTCTGACTCCCCTTCTCATTCAGGAGACTCCGGAACGATAGAGAGGGAAGAGGTCTCAGTGGCCATCTAGTCTAACTCCCCTTCCCATTCAGGAGACTTACGGAATGATAGAGAGGGAAGGGGCCATAGTGGCCATCTAGTTTGACCCCCCTTCTCATTCAGGAGACTTACAGAATGATAGAGATGGAAGGGACCTCAGTGTCCATATAGTCTGACCCCCCTTCTCATTCAGGAGACTTACAGAATGAAAGAGAGGGAAGGGACCTCAGTGGCCATCTAGTCTGAGCTGAACCCCCTTCTCATTCAGGAGACTTACAGAATGATAGAGAGGGAAGGGGCCACAGTGACCATCTAGTCTGACTCCCCTTCTCATTCAGGAGACTCCGGAATGATAGAGAGGGAAGGGACCTCAGTGGCCGTCTAGTATGACCTGACCCCCTTCTCATTCAGGAGTCTTACAGAGTGATAGAGAGGGAAGGGGCCTCAGTGGCCATCTAGTCTGACTTCTCATTCTGGAGACTTGCAGAATGATAGAGAGGGAAGGGACCTCAGTGGCCAGCTAGTCTGACCCATCTTCTCATTCAGGAGACTTACAGAATGATAGAGATGGAAGGGGCCACAATGGCCATCTAGTTTTACCTGAACCCCCTTCTTATTCAGGAGACTTACAGAATGATAGAGAGGGAAGGGACCTTGGTGGCCATCTAGTCTGACCTAAACCCCCTTCTCATTCAGGAGCCTTATAGAATGATAGAGAGGGAAGGGACCTCAGTGTCCATATAGTCTGACCCCCCCTTCTCATTCAGGAGACTTACAGAATGAAAGAGAGGGAAGGGACCTCAGTGGCCATCTAGTCTGAGCTGAACCCCCTTCTCATTCAGGAGATTTACAGAATGATAGAGAGGGAAGGGGCTACAGTGACCATCTAGTCTGACTCCCCTTCTCATTCAGGAGACTCCGGAATGATAGAGAGGGAAGGGACCTCAGTGGCCATCTAGGATGACCTGACCCCCTTCTCATTCAGGAGTCTTACAGAGTGATAGAGAGGGAAGGGGCCTCAGTGGCCATCTAGTCTGACTTCCCATTCAGGAGACTTGCAGAATGATAGAGAGGGAAGGGACCTCAGTGGCCATCTAGTCTGACCCATCTTCTCATTCAGGAGACTTACAGAATGATAGAGAGGGAAGGGACCTCGATGGCCATCTAGTCTGACCTAAACCCCCTTCTCATTCAGGAGACTTACAGAATGATAGAGAGGGAAGGGACCTCGATGGCCATCTAGTCTGACCCCACTTCTCATTCAGGAGACTTACAGAATGATAGAGATGGAAGGGGCCACAGTGGCCATCTAGTATGACCTGACCCCCTTCTCATTCAGGAGTTTTACAGAGTGACAGAGGGGGAAGGGGCCACAGTGGCCATCTAGTTTGACCCCCCTTCTCATTCAGGAGACTTACCGAATGATAGAGATGGAAGGGACCTCGATGGCCATCTAGTCTGACCCCACTTCTCATTCAGGAGACTTGCAGAATGGTAGAGAGGGAAGGGACCTCGATGGCCATCTATTCTAACCCCCCTTCTCATTTAGGAGACTTACAGAATGATAGAGAGGGAAGGAACCTCAGTGGCCATCTAGTCTGACCTGAACGCTCTTCTCATTCAGGAGACTTACAGAATGATAGAGATGGAAGGGGCCACAATGGCCATCTAGTCTAACCCCCCTTCTCATTTAGGAGACTTACAGAATGATAGAGAGGTTAGGAACCTCAGTGGCCAGTCTGACCCCTCTTCTAATTCAGGAGACTTAATGATAGAGACGGAAGGAATCTCAATGGCCATCTAGTCTGACCCCTCTTCTCATTCAGGAGACTTGCAGAATGATAGAAATGGAAGGGACTTCAGTGGCCTTCTGGTCTGACCCCTCTTCTCATTCAGAAGACTTAATGATAGAGGGATGGAACCTCAGTGGCCATCTAGTCTGACCCCTCTTTTCATTCAGGAGACTTGCAGAATGATAGAGAGGGAAGGGACCTCAGTGGCCATCGAGTCTGACCCATCTTCTCATTCAGGAGACTTACAGAATGATAGAGATGGAAGGGGCCACAATGGCCATCTAGTTTTACCTGAACCCCCTTCTTATTCAGGAGACTTACAGAATGATAGAGAGGGAAGGGACCTTGGTGGCCATCTAGTCTGACCTAAACCCCCTTCTCATTCAGGAGCCTTACAGAATGATAGAGAGGGAAGGGACCTCAGTGTCCATATAGTCTGACCCCCCCCCTTCTCATTCAGGAGATTTACAGAATGATAGAGAGGGAAGGGGCCACAGTGACCATCTAGTCTGACTCCCCTTCTCATTCATGAGACTCCGGAATGATAGAGAGGGAAGGGACCTCAGTGGCCATCTAGGATGACCTGACCCCCTTCTCATTCAGGAGTCCTACAGAGTGATAGAGAGGGAAGGGGCCTCAGTGGCCATCTAGTCTGACTTCTCATTCAGGAGACTTGCAGAATGATAGAGAGGGAAGGGACCTCAGTGGCCATCTAGTCTGACTTCTCATTCAGGAGACTTACAGAATGATAGAGATGGAAGGGACCTCAGTGTCCATATAGTCTGACCCCCCTTCTCATTCAGGAGACTTACAGAATGAAAGAGAGGGAAGGGACCTCAGTGGCCATCTAGTCTGAGCTGAACCCCCTTCTCATTCAGGAGACTTACAGAATGATAGAGAGGGAAGGGGCCACAGTGACCATCTAGTCTGAGTCCCCTTCTCATTCAGGAGACTCCGGAATGATAGAGAGGGAAGGGACCTCAGTGGCCATCTAGTATGACCTGACCCCCTTCTCATTCAGGAGTCTTACAGAGTGATAGAGAGGGAAGGGGCCTCAGTGGCCATCTAGTCTGACTTCTCATTCTGGAGACTTGCAGAATGATAGAGAGGGAAGGGACCTCAGTGGCCAGCTAGTCTGACCCATCTTCTCATTCAGGAGACTTACAGAATGATAGAGAGGGAAGGGACCTTGGTGGCCATCTAGTCTGACCTAAACCCCCTTCTCATTCAGGAGCCTTACAGAATGATAGAGAGGGAAGGGGCCACAGTGGCCATCTAGTTTGAACCCCCTTCTCATTCAGAAGACTTACAGAATGATAGAGAGGGAAGGTACCTCGATGGCCATCTAGTCTGACCCCACTTCTCATTCAAGAGACTTACAGAATTATAGAGAGGGAAGGGGCCACAGTGGCCATCTAGTTTGACCCCCCTTCTCATTCAGGAGACTTACAGCATGATAGAGAGGGAAGGGGCCACAGTGACCATCTAGTCTGACTCCCCTTCTCATTCAGGAGACTCCGGAATGATAGAGAGGGAAGAGGTCTCAGTGGCCATCTAGTCTAACTCCCCTTCCCATTCAGGAGACTTACGGAATGATAGAGAGGGAAGGGACCTCAGTGTCCATCTAGTCTGACCCCCCTTCTCATTCAGGAGACTTGCAGAATGATAGAGAGGGACGGGACCTCAGTGGCCATCCAGTCTGACCTGAACCCCCTTCTCATTCAGGAGACTTACAGAATGATAGAAATGGAAGGGGCCACAGTGGCCATCTAGTCTGACTCCCCTTCTCATTCAGGAGACTTACGGAATGATATAAAGGGAAGGGACCTCAGTGGCCATCTAATATGACCCCCTCTTCTCATTCAGGAGACTTGCGGAATGATTGAGAGGGAAGGGACCTCAGTGTCCATCTAGTCTGACCCCCCTTCTCATTCAGGAGACTTACAGAATGATAGAGATGGACGGGGCCACAGTGGCCATCTACTTTGAACCCCCTTCTCATTCAGGAGACTTACAGAATGATAGAGAGGGAAGGGGCCACTGTGGCCATGTAGTCTGACCCCCACTTCTCATTCAAGAGACTTACAGAATGATAGAGATGGAAGGGGCCACAGTGGCCATCTAATATGACCTGACCCCCTTCTCATTCAGGAGTCTTACAGAGTGATAGAGAGGGAAGGGGCCACAGTGGCCATCTAGTCTGACTTCTCATTCAGGAGACTTGCAGAATGATAGATAGGGAAGGGATCTCAGTGGCCATCTAGTCTGACCTGAACCCCCCTTCTCTTTCAGGAGACTTACAGAGTGATAGAAAGGGAAGGGACCTCAGTGGCCATCTAGTCTGACTTCTCATTCAGGAGACTTGCAGAATGATAGAGAGGGAAGGTTCATCGGTGGCCATCTAGTCCCACCTCAACCCTCTTCTCATTCAGGAGACTTACAGAATGATATAGAGGGAAGGAACCTCGGTGGCCATCTAGTCTGACCTGAACCCCCTTCTCATTCAGGAGACTTACGGAATGATAGAGAGGGAAGGGACCTCAGTGGCCATCTAGTCTGACCCCTCTTCTCATTCACTGAGGTCTCTTCCCTCTCTATCATTCCGTAAGTCTCCTGAATGAGAAGGGGGGGTCAGATTAGATGGCCACTGAGGCCCCTTCCATCTCTATAATTCTGCTAGTCTCCTAAATGAGAAGAGGGGTCAGACTAGATGGCCACTGAGGCCCCTTCCATCTCTATCATTCTGCAAGTCTCCTGAATGAGAAGGGGGTTCAGGTCAGACTAGATGGCCAATGACGTCCCTTCCCTCTCTATCATTCTGCAAGTCTCCTGAATGAGAAGAGGGGTCAGACTAGATGGCCATTGGGGTCCCTTCCCTCTCTATCATTCTGTAAGTCTTCTGAATGAGAAGTGGGGTCAGACTAGATGGCCACTGAGGTTCCTTCCCTCTCTATCATTTTGTTAGTCTCCTGAATGAGAAGGGGGTTCAGGTCAGACTAAATGGCCACTGAGGTCCCTTCCCTCTCTATCGTTATGTAAGTCTCCTGAAAGAGAAGAGGGGTCAGACTATATGGCAACTGAGGTCCCTTCCCTCTCTATCATTCAACTGGTGTGTGTGTTTGTGTATGAAAGAGCAAACTGTTCCATTCTTTCCTTCCAAAAGTAGCATTTTGTAACAACCGTTCTGATTGGATGGTGGTGAAGTGTCCCATGTGGCCAAATGTCTGTGGCTGAATTTGGATTTTTGTGACCCAAGTGCTGGGGCGGACAGCTAGGGGCCTTTGGGCGAGGGAGAGAAGGCAGCGGCCGATCAGCTGCTGCGGAGGAAAGCGCTTCATCCAACTGGCGGAGGCTAAATGTCCTCAACCCGACTCGAGATACTATATTAATGACTTAAGATTGTGTGGTAGAGTAATCCATCAAAATAACATTGCTTTGCATGCTTATTAACATTAACTAATAAACATATTTATCTAATTCTAGGCCATGCAGTTCTATTATTCTAATTCTTCTTAATGAATTACTTACAGGCTAGATGAGGAGCCTATGGAAGAGGATCCTTTTCTCTAGCTTACTCCTGTTTTGAAGTGCTCCAGTGAAAGTCATCTCGTATTTGAAGGCCTGCCAAGAAGCTTTCTTTTGTTATACCTGCATCCTGCGCTGAGTTTCTTCCAGAAAGGCAGCCATGTTTGAAAAACAGTTTAATTTCTCCATATTGTAGTTATGTGGATTTCACTTATAAAAAACAAAACAAAAAATGCAGGTGAAGAACAGCAATATGAATTAAAGACACACTGAGTGATCTTCCATTTTTCTTTTAATGGAAGTTATAAAAGGCAAGATGCCTGGGAAATATTTAGTGTCAGATTTTGCTGTTGTTTCAAAATCAAAGACTTAACATGTATGTGACAATTTTCATTTAAAACTGGTGCTTAACATTTAATTACATTCAGATTGCTCAAAGTAAATTTTACCTTCGTTTCAGTATTTTTGTGGTTCTTGTGTATTTGTGAATAAGAGTTCTTCAAAACTCAGACCCTGAGGAGGGTTATTTTTCTTCTTGTGAAGGGTAAAAAGAAAACTTGTTCATATTCATTCAAATTATATAAATGTGAGTGTAAAAAAAAGAAAGATAGCCAGAAAAGGGATTGGCTTTAGCATTTCTAAAGCCATTGGAACAGTTTGTGCCTTTTAAAATAATAGACTGATTTGGGCAGCTGTTTTTTCTTGACATTAACTATGCCTTAATGAAAAGAACTTTTCAGCAGTTTTTCTGGCAGAATAAGCCAAAACCTGCATTCTGTAAGAAAGCATAATTATTTAAAAAAAGCAAAGGCCAGAGCTTCTCCCAAACAGTCTACATCCTATTTTTATTTTTCTTTCTTTGTTTAATTTTTTAAAAATTAAGGTAGTAGAAGTATGCCATATGGCAAATGCTGTTGGGTTTCTTAAGTTCATTAATTTTTTTAAAAACTCCAACATCATCTTCTATACAATATGTATAACAAATTATCAATTTGGTTGTAAAGGCATGCACAAATACAATTGCAATTTTTTTAAAAAAAATGGAATGCTTTTTATTAAAAGCAGATTGCATGGTATATTGCTTACTTTTTTAGCTATAAATATTTATGTACACTGTATAATGAATAATATAAATATATTCCAAGCTTAGGAAAATTACTCTTAACAAATTTAATTAAATATTTATAATGCATTTATATTACCTATATGAATAGTGGCAACTATTGGAAAATCCTTCCAAAGGTTGTGGATTTGTTAAGATCTAGTTAAAAATGCCAATTTTCAAAGTGCAATTTAGAACATTAAAATACCAACATTTTAGACACCTTATATATTGTTATTTTTAAGTTCTTCAATGTTGACTCTCTTTTAACAAATGAAGTATTTCTGGTTTGCTACTGTTTTATTTTCACATTAGTTTTCGAATAAAGCCAATTTATTTACATTGATTTTCATGTTTGCTTTGGTTTGAGAACTGTGTTTCCAGACATTATTTTCTGGATATACATAATTTCTCCTTGGACTCTGAAGTTTGTTTATTTCCAGATTTTTGTATAGAAAACATTTTTCCTAATCTTGTGCATGTTGCAAACTGATATGTACTATTTTCAAAATATTCTTTCCTCAAAAGGAAGGATTCCACAGTCATTTTGAAATCAAATATTGATTCTATAATTTCTCAGTTCTTCAGTTGTAGTTGTTACGCTACCTAAAGAAATGATAAACTTTGCTCTCTTGAAAGTTGATTAGTATTATAAAATGTATATTCTCTGTGGCAAGGATTATTAAAGGCATTAATAATTTAAATAAATAGGTTGAAAGATATTTTGTTGGTACAGTTAATACTGAGCATTACACATTACTATGCTTGAATAATCCCTTTAAAGATTACTTCAAAATAAATAACAATAATAATAATTACATTTGGTTTTTGAGTGTGTTACTCTTCACCATATCCTTTCTTCTACATATTTTTTAAAATGAGAGAAGTTGTGTAACTCTTCTAATTTCCCTGCTTAAATTTTTAGCAGGGAAATTAGAAGAGATTAATTGTTTTCTAAATAAACTTTTTTTGGTTATATTAACTGATAGAGTAAATTTATAATTATTAGTTTTGAAAAGCTTTTTTCTTTCATTCCATTATGACTAGAGTTGTGAGAATATAAACATAAATTTCAATTAGTACAGATGAGCTTTAGGAATTTATGTAATTAAAAAGTTAATATACAGTTTTTAAAACTGTATGTTCATGCTAACCCAAATATATTCAGAATGATGGATTATTTTTGGCATTAGAACTGCCAAGAGCATACTCTAAGAGTAAAGTTTGATGGTAAAGATAAAATGTATATTTTATAAAATGCTTTGTTGCTGTGCTCTAAAAAGATTTTTGTGTGAAATTACTTGGTTTTGTATTTTGTTAATTTACTATGTTTTATTACAATTGATAAAAAGTATTGAATTCTGTGATCATTGCAATTTCATATCTATTTTATATTTGAACATCAAAATTGTCAGGATTTTTTTTTGTCACAAAAAATATTAGTATGTATAAATGCTGTTAATATGATTGCTTTTAATGTTACTTTTAAGAGTATTTGTTACTTTCAAATTGCTACATCTTTGGGAGTTAAATGCTTTTCTGAAGTCAGAAAGAATTTTAGTATATGTAATTTGCTCCATAATTTATTTCTATTTAAAATAGATGTACCATAATTTCACTGTAAGCCTGAAACTGGATTTCTTCTGCAGTTATTCTAGGAGAGAAAACACATACATGTTGGGAGAATGGAAATAATGGAAATAATTGTATAATAAAAGCATAGATAAGGAAGGCTTCTAGGCTCTGTGAATAAACAAAAAGGTTTTTTATTCTGCAAGGAAGTGGTTCCACCAGCAGGATTCTATATGTGTTTTGATTAACCCAGTTTTGAAAGTAAAGAGTGAGTTCCTACAATTATCCCACAACATGTTAAAACAGAATGATCTAAATTATCTAAATGATCATACATGTTTTACTTTTTACTTTTTACTTTCAGTACCGACAAACATTCCTTTTTACTAATCATGTACCCATTTCAGATTTCTTTTTCTAAACCTTTGAGCCAAAATGTATGGGCATTGATAAATATATGAATAGATTTTAAAAGTTTCCTATACTTAAAATATATTATATATTAGGTTGGCATGCCTTTATATCATAAACAGATTTTGCACACCATATTTGGCAGCTGTGGGGGAAAGCTTTCTGATAGCATTAGCAAGTTATACAAGTTGGTAGCTTTGTGTCACACAAGTATAAGAGGCATGGAAAAGGGAAGTTTAATTGACTCATCTGATTAAAGACCTATGCTTTTAAAATAAAATTAAAAATGACAAAGAACTACTTGAACATTTGTCATTTTAAAGAAAATAATTGCATTTGTGACAAACCAATAATAGAAGATATTGTATTTATGTGAAAATGTTCTAGGAAAACTATGCTGAGTACACAAATATGCAATTTTTTTAAAGGGGGGTGATTCTGTCTTTGTAAGGGATAAGGAAAGTGCAAACATATGCTAACTTCTGTTTAATTCAACCTCATGTAAAATTGGAAATAATTTTAAGAGGTAACACTTCAGTTTAACTGTATTACTTTTTAAATTAGTAGGATTTATAAAGCGAGATTTTCACATTTAAGCAGTGATGTGCTGTGCAAACATTATGAATTTGAACAAAACTTTGTATCAGCACAAAATGAGATTTCTTCATAGGGATAGTTGAGCTTGGTTTCCTCCCGGCATCATATTGTATTTGAGATAATTTTTAAAAATGGGCCATGGAAAATAATTTAACACTTGTGGTTATTTATATTGCTGGCAACCCATATATATGGGTTGAAAAACTATTAACCCAAGAATTTATTACAAATATGTACTATGAAAAGTTGTAACATTATTATATTCTGCTTTATGCCTAAACATGCTCAATATATCATCATTGATAGCAGCTACCAGTTTACTCTGTAATTTATACAAACTTTAATCCTTAATTGTATGGACCCTTTAAATTATAGTAGCATATTCTTTGTACAAAATTTTATTGTGACTTTTTTCTTAGTAGATTTGAAAATTGGGTTCTTTTTCCTTTATGTCTTTCATTCGTGTTTTTTGTTATATTGTTTTACTTTTTTCAATCAGTTGTGTTTTTCTCTAACCTATACCAACATCAATCTCAACTTTAATACAAGTTCAGTATTTTGTACCACATTATGACATCTTGTTGTGGTGTAAATAAAAAGATAAAATTAATTTAAAAAATTATCTGTATTGCAGTTAATAATAATTGTCTTTGTCAATTCATTTTTTTATATTTATGCTAAAATGTATTTTGAAAAACAGCCAAATTTTGAGTATGTCTTGCAAACAGAAGGCCTTTGAAAGCAATTTCAGTTGAAAATATTATAAAGCAGGTTCCATCTTTCTTTTCATGATGGAAGAGGATGAAAGGAAAAAATGATGAAAGAAATGTCAGCAAAATACAGCAATTGTATAAAATCACAATTGAAGAAGTACAGTGCAATGGGGAAAAATGCACAGAAATTCACAGAAATGAAATACCTTCAGAAAAATGTTTAGGCAAGCAAGTATCTAAGTTAGTGAGGCTAAGTACCTAGGAAATGAAGACTCTCGACCCATTTAGTTGAAGTGATAGGTTCTTTTATGAAGAGTTAGTGGTTAGTGGTTTGTTGGTTTGTTTGTGTCTGTCTGTCTGTCTGTCTGTCTGTCTGTCTGTCTATCTATCTATCTATCTATCTATCTATCTATCTATCTATTTATTGCATTTATATGCCGCTCACTCCAAATGGACAGCAAAAGCAAGGCAAGGTCTGAATATTTCCACCCCAAAATACAAAGTTTTCACCTCTGGTAGGGCCACAAATGTGCCCAATAGCATCCTGGCTTGATGTTTTGGGAACAACTTTGAATGTAGGTGTTTCTCGGAGAGGTTCTTGAGGTGATGGAATTTAGCTGCTTAGCACCACTAGTTCCTGTCAGTACCCTCCCTCCATCCTTATGCTCTTCTTACCAACTCCATAACTTCCTAACTTCATCTGCCCCCCTCCATTTGTTTATGGTAGGATACCTGCAAAGTTAATGATACATTAATGGCCATCTGAAATCTCAACGCACATGATGAACCTAAGCATCACCTTCCTGATCAGACACTCATAATTATGGTTTGTTATATTTTTACCAGACAGTCTATGAATCTCAGAGTCATGTCTGCCAGGTCTGTAATCCTACATTTACATAACATGAAACAATAGTTATGTGTTATGTCCTGATCTGAATTATTTAGGGCACTCTGTCCAGTTCTGGACACTGCATTAAAATGGAGGAGCCGGAGTTGATTGCACAAGACTGCAATGCTGCTACCATCACTTTGCTCTCTTACCCCACTTCAGAAGTTATACAGAAGTTTAAAAAGAAGAGCAAAGCAAACATATCCTACAATTACAGTAATCCCTCGCTACTTCACGGTTCATCTTTCATGGATTCACTATTTCACGGGTTTTCAATGGATTTAAATTTTTAATGAATTTAATGAATTTAATGGATTTAAGCCCCTTAAATCCATTAAATTCATTAAAAAATTTAAATCCATTAAAAATTCATAAAATTCTTCTACAGTACTACTGTACTCTATTAAAGAAACTGGAAGGATATCACACATAGTTCCAGCTGAGAAACATTATAGAATGACTGTTTAATGCAAAGGGTGGGTTTTAAAAGTCCAAATACTCGTTAAATACATAAAAAATATCTTTCCTCTACTTCATGGAAATTTTTTTTTAATGGGTGGTCTTGGAATGCATCCCCAGCAAAAAACAAAGGATAACTGTATAGCTAAAGAATAGTTGACGCAGAATCTCTGCTCCAGAAATTGTGATGATGTTCATCCATCATGTTCGAAGAGGACCTTGACATCTAACAGGTTGTGAACTGTCTGCAATGTGTCTGCAGGTAAGGCCTATATGGGCACAAAATGTTCTGCCACATGTTGGGTAGATATGTGTAGGCACCATTGTCACAGCGTTTATGGAGTGCTTGCTTCTGCTATGATCTTCTGTCCTCAGATGTCTGGCACTCTTGATGGATCAGCATGCGCCATGTTGATCAATCTTGTGCCAGGGTTTCCCAGGAGGTGGTGTCGATATCGAGGAACTTGAAGGAGGCTTTCAACGTATCTTTGTATCGCTTCCTTTGTTCCCTGTGCAATCGGTTTCCTTTTGACAGCTCACCATAGAGGAACTGTTTAGGGATGTGATGGTCTGGCAACCCTAGCAATATGGCTTGCCCAGAAGGGGTGGGAATTGATGGCAGGCCACTGGAGAAGACTTCAGTGTCTGGCACCTCATCCGGCCAGCGGTTCTTCAGAATTCTATGGAGGCAGGTCATGTTCAGTTACTCAGTTGTTCAAATTGGAATGATAACCTTTGAAATAGACCATCTGTTGCGGTTAGCTCTGGCCCAGCTCCTGCCCCAAGGACTGTGGATGTGGGGGAGACATCCACATGCCGCAGGCCTGTTTTGCTCCCGGTGGAATTTGCTGATGAAGGCTCCTCTGACCAAGAAGACATGAGTGACAGGGAGGAGGAGAGTTTGGCAGACACCTCAGAAGGAGATCAATTATCTAGCTCCTCCTTGGATTCGGAACAAGAGTTAATGATACAGCCACGCATGCGGAGAGCGATGCATAGGCAGCAACAACTGAGAAATAATTATCAAAGAAAATGAGGCCACCTGTGGTTGGGTGGGGCTGTGGTAATTAGTGAGGCTGCTATAAATAGCAGCCTGTGAGTTTGGCCATTGTGGAGGATTATCTGATTGTGGTGTTTCGTGCCTGCCTTGCTGACTTCGACCTTTGTGTGCTGATTTTTCCCCACTTTGAAACTAACCCAGAGCAAAGTGTGTTTCACTTCGTGAAAGAAGAAGGACTGTGAATTGCCTCACAGCTGCAAGCTAAGTATCTTAGAACTGATAAGGGACTTGTACAAATTACCAGTTTGTTTGGAGGCGAGTGCTCTTTGCTATACAAAAAGAGTGCTTAGTTTATTTGAATTTTCGGTATAAAGAACATTGTTTTGAATTTTCAAACGTGTGTGTCTGAAATTTGTATCTGTGAATTTTCGGGAGAATTCTACCAGAGAGCTCGACAGAAC
The DNA here is from genome assembly GCF_031021105.1 of Erythrolamprus reginae. Classification (NCBI taxonomy): domain Eukaryota; kingdom Metazoa; phylum Chordata; class Lepidosauria; order Squamata; family Dipsadidae; genus Erythrolamprus; species Erythrolamprus reginae. The sequence continues at coordinate 220,759,098 of NC_091950.1, forward strand.
ATCATCACAGAGCTTTTCCTTAGCCAGATTTCATATCTTCCCATCATGCTTAACTCTGGGAGGCTTGCAGTCATAAAAACCTATCTATATACATTAAAACATAAATAAGTTATAGCCTACCTGTTGTGGCTCGCTTGCTAAAAAATAAGAAAAGACAACCTAGTAATTAGTTGTTGTGTTTATCTATTCCTGGGACTTTGGCCAGCTGCTAAGACTTTGTAATCAGAGCGGTGAATTTCTTGCTAGCATTTAATTTCTTTGCGAAAAGACTCAACTGCATAAGGCATAATACATAGTAAACATTTTATTAGTTAATTCGGTGGTTTGCATCTGATTCTTGGAGAGCTCAGCGCTGGGACAGAACAGTTTGTTCTCCTGCCCACCCCACCCACACAAACTGGGAAAATGGAAAAGCTTCAGCAGTAGAACGCATATTTACAGCAACAGAGAGCTGCAATTTCTGCTGATTTGGCTAAACTTCAAGGCCAAATGGGCAGTCGGTTCATGTTCCTGCTCCGAGAAGACATTGCCCGGTTGCTGTGCCAGATAAATTTAATGGGGACAAATCCATGTTTCCGGCCTTTTGGGGACAATGCCAGTTGCGGCTGGAGGACTTTCCACATGACAGAGACATCTATCTATCTGGCTCAGCAGCTCAATGGGTCACAACGTTGTTAATGCATGACAGTCCCCTCCTCTAGGATTTAAGGGGCTCATCTGGGGGAGATGTTTGCGGATTCCATCAAGGTTCAGACGGCCTCTCGGAGATTAAAGCAAAGCCGGAAACCCCTCCGAGAGTACATCAGCGAATTCCACTTACTCAGCTAGGACTCGAACTGAAATGTGTCATCTCTCCTGGACTCTCCTGGATATGTTCCAGGATGGCTTATTGGACTGTTTGTTGAATGAGCTGGCCAGAGTTGAGATTTCTCTCACCATGATGGAAATGGTGCGACTGTGTCTGCAAATTGATACCAGATTGCAGAGCAGAGATTCTTAGCATCCTGCTTAGACAACTCCCAACTCTTTGATGAACTGGCCCCATCCTATTTCTCCAATTGTCCATCTAGCCTTGGTACCATGCGTAGAGCCTCTGGGCATTGGTGCAGCCAGGGCTCGCTTGTCCAGTGAAGAAAAAACTGACGCTGGGCA